>NC_060196.1:64375791-64485791 GCF_021184085.1 Oncorhynchus gorbuscha
GAGGCTATATACAGTAGAGATGATATATACTGGAGAGAGGCTATACATATATAACAGTAAAAAGAGGCTATATATATATACATATATATAAATAGTACTGTGCCGTCTCCAAAATCAGGATACTGCTCGATGAGGCAACTAGTGTGATGAAAAGAGGGCCTTGATTGCATATACATCAGGATGTAGTTCATACTGAAGAGGACAACCACAGGATGTAGTTCATGCTAAAGAGGACAACCACAGGATGTAGTTCATGCTGAAGAGGACACCTTAACACAGGATGTAGTTCATAAGTCGCTCTGGATAAGAGCGTCTGCTAAATGACTTAAATGTAATGAAGTTCATGCTGAAGAGGACAACCACAGGATGTAGTTCATGCTGAAGAGGACACCTTAACACAGGATGTAGTTCATGCTGAAGAGGACAACCACAGGATGTAGTTCATGCTGAAGAGGACAACCACAGGATGTAGTTCATGCTGAAGAGGACACCCACAGGATGTAGTTCATGCTGAAGAGGACACCTTAACACAGGATGTAGTTCATGCTGAAGAGGACAACCACAGGATGTAGTTCATGCTGAAGAGGACAACCACAGGATGTAGTTCATGCTGAAGAGGACACCTTAACACAGGATGTAGTTCATGCTAAAGAGGACACCCACAGGATGTAGTTCATGCTGAAGAGGACACCCACAGGATGTAGTTCATGCTAAAGAGGACACCCACAGGATGTAGTTCATGCTGAAGAGGACACCCACAGGATGTAGTTCATGCTAAAGAGGACACCATAACACAGGATGTAGTTCATGCTGAAGAGGACACCCACAGGATGTAGTTCATGCTAAAGAGGACACCATAACACAGGATGTAGTTCATGCTAAAGAGGACACCCACAGGATGTAGTTCATGCTAAAGAGGACACCATAACACAGGATGTAGTTCATGCTAAAGAGGACACCCACAGGATGTAGTTCATGCTAAAGAGGACACCTTAACACAGGATGTAGTTCATGCTAAAGAGGACACCCACAGGATGTAGTTCATGCTAAAGAGGACACCTTAACACAGGATGTAGTTCATGCTGAAGAGGACACCTTAACACAGGATGTAGTTCATGCTAAAGAGGACACCTTAACACAGGATGTAGTTCATGCTAAAGAGGACACCCACAGGATGTAGTTCATGCTAAAGAGGACACCTTAACACAGGATGTAGTTCATGCTGAAGAGGACACCTTAACACAGGATGTAGTTCATGCTAAAGAGGACACCTTAACACAGAATGTAGTTCATGCTGAAGAGGACACCTTAACACAGGATGTAGTTCATGCTAAAGAGGACACCTTAACACAGGATGTAGTTCATGCTAAAGAGGACACCTTAACACAGGATGTAGTTCATGCTAAAGAGGACACCTTAACACAGGATGTAGTTCATGCTAAAGAGGACACCTTAACACAGGATGTAGTTCATGCTAAAGAGGACACCTTAACACAGGATGTAGTTCATGCTGAAGAGGACACCCACAGGATGTAGTTCATGCTGAAGAGGACACCTTAACACAGGATGTAGTTCATGCTAAAGAGGACACCTTAACACAGGATGTAGTTCATGCTGAAGAGGACACCCACAGGATGTAGTTCATGCTGAAGAGGACACCTTAACACAGGATGTAGTTCATGCTAAAGAGGACACCTTAACACAGGATGTAGTTCATGCTAAAGAGGACACCCACAGGATGTAGTTCATGCTAAAGAGGACACCTTAACACAGGATGTAGTTCATGCTAAAGAGGACACCCACAGGATGTAGTTCATGCTAAAGAGGACACCATAACACAGGATGTAGTTCATGCTAAAGAGGACACCATAACACAGGATGTAGTTCATGCTAAAGAGGACACCATAACACAGGATGTAGTTCATGCTAAAGAGGACACCTTAACACAGGATGTAGTTCATGCTAAAGAGGACACCCACAGGATGTAGTTCATGCTAAAGAGGACACCATAACACAGGATGTAGTTCATGCTGAAGAGGACACCATAACACAGGATGTAGTTCATGCTAAAGAGGACACCATAACACAGGATGTAGTTCATGCTAAAGAGGACACCTTAACACAGGATGTAGTTCATGCTAAAGAGGACACCATAACACAGGATGTAGTTCATGCTGAAGAGGACACCCACAGGATGTAGTTCATGCTGAAGAGGACACCCACAGGATGTAGTTCATGCTGAAGAGGACACCCACAGGATGTAGTTCATGCTGAAGAGGACACCCACAGGATGTAGTTCATGCTGAAGAGGACACCCACAGGATGTAGTTCATGCTAAAGAGGACACCTTAACACAGGATGTAGTTCATGCTGAAGAGGACACCCACAGGATGTAGTTCATGCTGAAGAGGACACCATAACACAGGATGTAGTTCATGCTGAAGAGGACACCATAACACAGGATGTAGTTCATGCTGAAGAGGACACCATAACACAGGATGTAGTTCATGCTAAAGAGGACACCATAACACAGGATGTAGTTCATGCTAAAGAGGACACCATAACACAGGATGTAGTTCATGCTGAAGAGGACACCCACAGGATGTAGTTCATGCTGAAGAGGACACCCACAGGATGTAGTTCATGCTAAAGAGGACACCATAACACAGGATGTAGTTCATGCTGAAGAGGACACCATAACACAGGATGTAGTTCATGCTAAAGAGGACACCCACAGGATGTAGTTCATGCTAAAGAGGACACCATAACACAGGATGTAGTTCATGCTGAAGAGGACACCCACAGGATGTAGTTCATGCTGAAGAGGACACCCACAGGATGTAGTTGACTGCATATACATCAGACTTCAGCTGGCAGAGATGGACGTACCAGCAAAACGTTTTTTTGTTGATCTTGTGTGAAATGGAGGATTTATCCGCTGAGGGAATTGTCCGTAATCTGTTACCTGCATTAGAGGGTGTAAAGTTACCTGAGGACTTTCAGAAACCCTCGTTGGAATTCCGTGTGATGATGTGTCATGCTGGGAAGCAAGAGCTGAGTAGCAACAAGGCTCCAGGCCTTCTACCCTAATGTAACAGTTTGGCACTGCTCAGCACGCAGGTTTGAGCTCGCAGTAGGCCATGTGGTAAAAGATATTTTTTTTATTTTTATATTTAACTAGGCAAATCAGTTAAGAACGAATGCTTATTTACAACGATAGCCTACCTTGGACACATTGCGCTCCGCACTATGGGTGGGTGGGATTTGATGCAGCCTGGGTCCATTCCATCCATCATCACTGAGATAACTTAGACAGCTGCGCCACTCGGGAGCTCCATTTTCTTTGGACAAGCTATATGCTCTTTATAGCATATCCAACCAAACATCACCAAGGATCTTGAACACTAGATGGGTGGCATCCTGTCTTAGAACTATGTGTGGAAAAACTACCCGGCTCTTCACAAGCATTTCACCACAGCAACTGAGGATGCCTCCCACGACAGCACGACCCGTCGGAACTATAGTGGCCTTGCCATAAGCATATCCTTGCATGAGTTTCATAACAATCTAGGCCTCATGTTCAGATTCAGGAGAATTCTTTCCAAGGCATCAAACTGACTGGTGAAAGACACAGCGACAGATTCTTTTTTTCTTTTCGAGAGCTTGGTGAGAAACATGGAGGCTAGAAGGTTCTCTCAAGGAGGACGGGTGTTGGACAATACAGGACACAACCAGTTCATGGAGGAGCTGAAGGTGCTTTATACTGTCCGGAGGACGCAGGAGCACTGTACGGAGAAACAGAGGTTTTTTTTATTTTTTTATTTCACCTTTATTTAACCAGGTAGGCAAGTTGAGAACAAGTTCTCATTTACAATTGCGACCTGGCCAAGATAAAGCAAAGCAGTTCGACAGATACAACGACACAGAGTTACACATGGAGTAAAACAAACATACAGTCAATAATACAGTATAAACAAGTCTATATACAATGTGAGCAAATGAGGTGAGAAGGGAGGTAAAGGCAAAAAAGGCCATGGTGGCAGAGTAAATACAATATAGCAAGTAAAACACTGGAATGGTAGTTTTGCAGTGGAAGAATGTGCAAAGTAGACATAAAAATAATGGGGTGCAAAGGAGCAAAATAAATAAATAAATTAAATACAGTTGGGAAAGAGGTAGTTGTTTGGGCTAAATTTGTAAGTCGCTCTGGATAAGAGCGTCTGCTAAATGACTTAAATGTAAATGTAATGTAAATTATAGGTGGGCTATGTACAGGTGCAGTAATCTGTAAGATGCTCTGACAGTTGGTGCTTAAAGCTAGTGAGGGAGATAAGTGTTTCCAGTTTCAGAGATTTTTGCAGTTCGTTCCAGTCACTGGCAGCAGAGAACTGGAAGGAGAGGCGGCCAAAGAAAGAATTGGTTTTGGGGGTGACCAGAGAGATATACCTGCTGGAGCGTGTGCTACAGGTGGGAGATGCTATGGTGACCAGCGAGCTGAGATAAGGGGGGACTTTACCTAGCAGGGTCTTGTAGATGACATGGAGCCAGTGGGTTTGGCGACGAGTATGAAGCGAGGGGCCAGCCAACGAGAGCGTACAGGTCGCAATGGTGGGTAGTATATGGGGCTTTGGTGACAAAACGGATTGCACTGTGATAGACTGCATCCAATTTGTTGAGTAGGGTATTGGAGGCTATTTTGTAAATGACATCGCCAAAGTCGAGGATTGGTAGGATGGTCAGTTTTACAAGGGTATGTTTGGCAGCATGAGTGAAGGATGCTTTGTTGTGAAATAGGAAGCCAATTCTAGATTTAACTTTGGATTGGAGATGTTTGATATGGGTCTGGAAGGAGAGTTTACAGTCTAACCAGACACCTAAGTATTTGTAGTTGTCCAGAGCCGTCCAGAGTAGTGATGTTGGACAGGCGGGTAGGTGCAGGTAGAATCTCTCTGCCAGCGGTTTGACAGTCCAAGTACGGTCATACAGGCCTACAGGCAGTACAGGAGCACTGTACGGAGAAACAGAGGTAGAATCTCTCTGCCAGCGGTTTGACAGTCCAAGTACGGTCATACAGGCCTACAGGCAGTACAGGAGCACTGTACGGAGAAACAGAGGTAGAATCTCTCTGCCAGCGGTTTGACAGTCCAAGTACGGTCATACAGGCCTACAGCCAGTACAGGAACACTGATGATAACGATGAAGGAGAGATTCCAGATGGAGGATGGCGGATGGAGATCTGGGGATGGCGGTCAGCACTGTCTTCATCTCAGAATGCCAGCAGGGATTTGGACCTCACACCTCTCTCTGCATACGTCCACCTAATCAGGGCTACTCTTTCTGAACCTTGTTGGCCCAACCCCTTGACCAAATTCAACCCAGTCCCCTATGTGAGATCATGGACTGTTGATAAAAGATGTGTCACAGACATCAGGAGAAAAACGGAAACTAGGGAGGAGAAGACACACGAGGAAATGTGTTTTGGGAAGTTTTGGAGAACTACGGTGGGAACATATTTTTCCTTTACAAACTTGTTTTGTTCTGTGAAGATAATCTGAATATGTGTTCTGCTGTAGCCACATGTGTTATGCAGGTGAATGAGGACCCAAAAGCGACTTAGCGAAAACAGAGTCTTTATTCCAGTAAAACTCAAGACGAAAACAAAACAGGAAAAAACTTAAATCCACTCGTAGTAACGAGGACAGACTGGAGACTCGAGCATTGACTGCAGGTTGCTTCGGGAAGGCACCGACCGTAGCAGACTAAGGCACCTGCTCACACGCAGCATCTGAAGGAGACAAGACACGACAGGGCGAGACAAGGACACAGCACAGCGAACATCATACAAGGATCCGACAAGGACAGAAGCGGAAAACAAGGGGAGAAATAGGGACTCTAATCAGAGGACAAAATAGGGGACAGGTGTGAAAAGACTAAATGAGTGAGTTAGGAGAATGAGGAACAGCTGGGAGCAGGAACGGAACGATAGAGAGAGGAGAGAGAGGGAGGGGGAGAGAGAGGGATAGAAAAAGGGAACGAACCTAATAAGACCAGCAGGGGGAAACGAACAGAAGGGAAAGCATAATGACAAGACAATATAAGACAAAACATGACAACATGCTCCAAGCTAGCTGTACCCAGGCACACAAACCCACAGACCTCACAGTAACAGCCCTTTATAGAGAAGACCAAACAGCTTTACAGTGCATTCGTTGAGAAGCACATATGATAAATAAAACGTTGTGATCCATGGCCGTTCATTAAGATATTTATTAGGGTATTATAAAACAAAAGACATTTCCCTTTTAACAGGAGGGCTAGATAGTTCGGAAGGCGACATGGCTCCATCAACTTTAAAGATTAACAAATGTAATTCTGGTTTTATGTTGTGTGGGACTGACAAATTATCATCTTGCTTCCTGGCCGTTTTTCTAAATGTTTATATAGCTGATTCAGCATATTATAATTACTAAATGTACTTCCTGGATTTAATAAATCATGATGTCTGCAAACCAACACGTAATATGGGATGATGGGTTTTCTAAAGATTATTAAATCAAGAATGATTGAGTCATTTCCTTTATTATCATATTACTCAGCTCAAATGTTTTATAAATGGTCATATCCATGGTGACATACAGTAGCTAAGCGTTAATTCATCACTGTCAGTCCACACACCTGTTGTTTACGAGGTGATGAATAACATAGACAGCCTCTTCTAATGCTCCCTCTCCAGTGAAGCTGCCGTTTGGGGGAAGCAGAGTGAAGCTGCCGTTTGGAGGAAGGAGAGTGAAGCTGCCGTTTGGGGGAAGGAGAGTGAAGCTGCCGTTTGGGGCAAGCAGAGTGAAGCTGCCGTTTGGGGGAAGCAGAGTGAAGCTGCCGTTTGGAGGAAGCAGAGTGAAGCTGCCGTTTGGAGGAAGGAGAGTGAAACTGCCGTTTGGGGGAAGGAGAGTGAAGCTGCAGTTTGGGGGAAGCAGAGTGAAGCTGCCGTTTGGAGGAAGGAGAGTGAAGCTGCCGTTTGGAGGAAGGAGAGTGAAGCTGCAGTTTGGGGGAAGCAGAGTGAAGCTACAATATTAATTTAGTTTCATCAAACGTCCCTTCGATCCGTAGCAGGTGTGTTTAACGAGCTAATGAAACCCTGCCCACCTGTTTTTAATTACTGGGAGTTTCTTTGAAAACACAGATTATACCTGCAAAGTAAACACACACACACTCAAACCGGTTCCTGGCACCTACTACCGTACCCCGTTCAAAGGCACTTAATTATTTTGTATTGCCCATTCACCCTCTGAATGGCACACACAAACAATCCATGTCTCATTTGTCTCAAAGCTTAAAACCTGTCCCCTCCCCTTTATCTACACTGATTGAAGTGGATTTAACAGGTGACATCACCTGGATTCACCTGGTCAGTCTGTCATGGAAAGCGAAAAACTTGTAACCCCAGTTTTGAGAAAATGGCCTTTGAATGTTTTGGTATCTAGTGAAGAGCTCTTCTTTGTCTACACCCATTCAGCATCGTTCACACCCTGTTAAGCTTTAGCCCCACCCATTCAGCATCGTTCACACCCTGTTAAGCCTTAGCCCCACCCATTCAGCATCGTTCACACCCTGTTAAGCTTTAGCCCCACCCATTCAGCATCGTTCACACCCTGTTAAGCCTTAGCCCCACCCATTCAGCATCGTTCACACCCTGTTAAGCTTTAGCCCCACCCATTCAGCATCGTTCACACCCTCTTAAGCTTTAGCCCCACCCATTCAGCATCATTCACACCCTGTTAAGCCTTAGCCCCACCCATTCAGCATCGTTCACACCCTGTTAAGCCTTAGCCCCACCCATTCAGCATTGTTCACACCCTGTTAAGCCTTAGACCACACCCATTCAGCATCGTTCACACCCTGTTAAGCTTTAGCCCCACCCATTCAGCATCGTTCACACCCTGTTAAGCTTTAGCCCCACCCATTCAGCATCGTTCACACCCTCTTAAGCCTTAGCCCCACCCATTCAGCATCATTCACACCCTGTTAAGCTTTAGCCCCACCCATTCAGCATCGTTCACACCCTGTTAAGCTTTAGCCCCACCCATTCAGCATCGTTCACACCCTCTTAAGCCTTAGCCCCACCCATTCAGCATCATTCACACCCTGTTAAGCTTTAGCCCCACCCATTCAGCATCGTTCACACCCTGTTAAGCCTTAGCCCCACCCATTCAGCATCGTCCACACCCTGTTAAGCCTTAGACCACACCCATTCAGCATCGTTCACACCCTGTTAAGCTTTAGCCCCACCCATTCAGCATCGTTCACACCCTGTTAAGCTTTAGCCCCACCCATTCAGCATCGTTCACACCCTGTTAAGCCTTAGCCCCACCCATTCAGCATCGTTCACACCCTGTTAAGCCTTAGCCCCACCCATTCAGCATCGTTCACACCCTGTTAAGCTTTAGCCCCACCCATTCAGCATCGTTCACACCCTGTTAAGCTTTAGCCCCACCCATTCAGCATCGTTCACACCCTGTTAAGCCTTAGCCCCACCCATTCAGCATCGTTCACACCCTGTTAAGCCTTAGCCACACCCATTCAGCATCGTTCACACCCTGTTAAGCCTTAGACCACACCCATTCAGCATCGTTCACACCCTGTTAAGCTTTAGCCCCACCCATTCAGCATCGTTCACACCCTGTTAAGCCTTAGCCCCACCCATTCAGCATTGTTCACACCCTGTTAAGCCTTAGCCCCACCCATTCAGCATCGTTCACACCCTGTTAAGCCTTAGCCCCACCCATTCAGCATCGTTCACACCCTGTTAAGCCTTAGCCCCACCCATTCAGCATCGTCCACACCCTGTTAAGCCTTAGACCACACCCATTCAGCATCGTTCACACCCTGTTAAGCCTTAGCCCCACCCATTCAGCATCGTCCACACCCTGTTAAGCCTTAGACCACACCCATTCAGCATCGTTCACACCCTGTTAAGCTTTAGCCCCACCCATTCAGCATCGTTCACACCCTGTTAAGCCTTAGCCCCACCCATTCAGCATCGTTCACACCCTGTTAAGCCTTAGCCCCACCCATTCAGCATTGTTCACACCCTGTTAAGCCTTAGACCACACCCATTCAGCATCGTTCACACCCTGTTAAGCTTTAGCCCCACCCATTCAGCATCGTTCACACCCTGTTAAGCTTTAGCCCCACCCATTCAGCATCGTTCACACCCTCTTAAGCCTTAGCCCCACCCATTCAGCATCATTCACACCCTGTTAAGCTTTAGCCCCACCCATTCAGCATCGTTCACACCCTGTTAAGCTTTAGCCCCACCCATTCAGCATCTTTCACACCCTCTTAAGCCTTAGCCCCACCCATTCAGCATCATTCACACCCTGTTAAGCTTTAGCCCCACCCATTCAGCATCGTTCACACCCTGTTAAGCCTTAGCCACACCCATTCAGCATCGTTCACACCCTGTTAAGCTTTAGCCCCACCCATTCAGCATCGTTCACACCCTGTTAAGCCTTAGCCCCACCCATTCAGCATCGTCCACACCCTGTTAAGCCTTAGACCACACCCATTCAGCATCGTTCACACCCTGTTAAGCTTTAGCCCCACCCATTCAGCATCGTTCACACCCTGTTAAGCTTTAGCCCCACCCATTCAGCATCGTTCACACCCTGTTAAGCCTTAGCCCCACCCATTCAGCATCGTTCACACCCTGTTAAGCCTTAGCCCCACCCATTCAGCATCGTTCACACCCTGTTAAGCCTTAGCCCCACCCATTCAGCATCGTTCACACCCTGTTAAGACTTAGCCACACCCATTCAGCATCGTTCACACCCTGTTAAGCCTTAGACCACACCCATTCAGCATCGTTCACACCCTGTTAAGCTTTAGCCCCACCCATTCAGCATCGTTCACACCCTGTTAAGCCTTAGCCCCACCCATTCAGCATTGTTCACACCCTGTTAAGCCTTAGCCCCACCCATTCAGCATCGTTCACACCCTGTTAAGCCTTAGCCCCACCCATTCAGCATCGTTCACACCCTGTTAAGCCTTAGCCCCACCCATTCAGCATCGTCCACACCCTGTTAAGCCTTAGACCACACCCATTCAGCATCGTTCACACCCTGTTAAGCCTTAGCCCCACCCATTCAGCATCGTCCACACCCTGTTAAGCCTTAGACCACACCCATTCAGCATCGTTCACACCCTGTTAAGCTTTAGCCCCACCCATTCAGCATCGTTCACACCCTGTTAAGCCTTAGCCCCACCCATTCAGCATCGTTCACACCCTGTTAAGCCTTAGCCCCACCCATTCAGCATCGTCCACACCCTGTTAAGCCTTAGACCACACCCATTCAGCATCGTTCACACCCTGTTAAGCTTTAGCCCCACCCATTCAGCATCGTTCACACCCTGTTAAGGCTTAGCCCCACCCATTCAGCATCGTTCACACCCTGTTAAGCCTTAGCCCCACCCATTCAGCATTGTTCACACCCTGTTAAGCCTTAGCCCCACCCATTCAGCATCGTTCACACCCTGTTAAGCCTGTGACGACCCTCCCACTCTGTCTGCCGTATTCTGTCTTTGTTCTTGTTTCCTTATTAGGATGCCGGTGGGCGGAGTTGAGAGGGTCGTCAGCTACATGGGAAACACCTGGGCCAGGTGTCTCCCAGGATAAATAGACCTCTTCCACATTCATGGAGGAGACTCTCTCCATGCAGACACCTGTTGTAGATTGTGTTGTGGTTCTTGGTGGCCTTTTGTTTGTTTGCTTTGGCACCTTTCATCACCCTGCATTATCACATTCATGCAAAACACTCACTTACACTACGGACTACTGATTACACACACCATTGTATATTATACTTAGTTGCTTTAGTTAATAAATACATATTTTGCTACTCCTTATCTCCACGTTGTCTCCCTTTGTTACGGGCTTTGAGCCGGTTCGTGACAAGTGGGTGCTCATCCGGGATCTTTGAACTATTGGTTTGGGAGACCGTGGAGGTACGTGTTTGGTTTGAATATTGTGTTTGAGTGTGATCGGCCCAGTATTGGTTGCCTTTGTTGTTTGGTTTATGTGCTGTGTTGGAGAGAGTATAATGGTTAGTTTCCAGGCCTTGCCTAGCCTGGAAATTTGTTCTACTCTCTGTTGGGAAGTCAGTCTGAGGAGGTGAGTAAATCGGCTGTGTACCTCGGTAGGAGATTTGTGTAGGGTAGTGGAACTTGCTACCCGGAGCTGTAGCCTTTTTCCCCTGATAGGCTTAGCGACGTGTTTCAATTTTGGACATGTTGGGCATGGTTAAATGTTTGTTATTTTTGTGTGGTGTCTGTGGACTGAGCAGTTGTCTCGGGGGCACATCCGTGGCTTGGTGGAATTTGCCAGCATGCTGGGGAGTTCTATTTCCTTGCCAGCGGGCTACAGTGCGTAAATACCCACCGCAAATCTGCACGAAGACTAGGGTTGAGTTATTGTATGTTTTGGGGAAGCTCCGTATCTCATCTCTCTTCTGTGGTGCTCAGGGTGATTGTCATTTCTCTGGTTGTGGTCTGATGTGCTCAGCAGAGGAGTTGAGCAAGATTATTTACTTATGACTATGGTGTCTCATGTATACAAGTTCATTCGCTTTCCATCAGAGGACCTGTTAGAATTATGTACTTAAGAACAGCTGTTGAAGATCTCTGAACACTACAAGCTTAAATGATTGAAATTAGTGAAATTTTGTTTCGTTGGAAGTGACTATGAATCGTTGGAAGTGACTATGAATCGTTGGAAGTGACTATGAATCGTTGGAAGTGACTATGAATCGTTGGAAGTGACTATGAATCGTTGGAAGTGACTATGAATCGTTGGGAGTTGTAAAAATTAAGAAGGACCCTGATCTTTTCGTTGGAGTTTGTAGCTGTTGGTCTTTTGTGCCATGTTCCTGAATGTTTACGTGACTGACCATTGTTTCGGGTTGTCATGTTCTCATGTTCTATCTTTCCTGTCTGTTCCCTCCTGGTCTTGTGTTCTTCTTTCCTCTTAAATATTGCTTCCTATGCGCAAAGGTTGCTGAGGTCTGAGGAGGAGGAGGTTGGTTGGGGCAGGTGGAGGTGTGAACACATAACCCCTCACCAATTTGGGACGCAGCGGCCTGTGTCAATTTGGGACGCAGCGGCCTGTGTCAATTTGGGACGCAGCGGCCTGTGTCAATTTGGGACGCAGCGGCCTGTGTCAATTTGGGACGCAGCGGCCTGTGTCAATTTGGGACGCAGGGGGCTGTCTCAATTTGGGACGCAGGGGCCTGTGTCAATTTGGGACGCAGCGGCCTGTGTCAATTTGGGACGCAGCGGCCTGTGTCAATTTGGGACGCAGCGGCCTGTGTCAATTTGGGACGCAGCGGCCTGTGTCAATTTGGGACGCAGAGGCCTGTGTCAATTTGGGACGCAGAGGCCTGTGTCAATTTGGGACGCAGAGGCCTGTGTCAATTTGGGACGCAGAGGCCTGTGTCAATTTGGGACGCAGGGGCCTGTGTCAATTTGGGACGCAGAGGCCTGTGTCAATTTGGGACGCAGGGGCCTGTGTCAATTTGGGACGCAGGGGCCTGTGTCAATTTGGGACGCAGGGGCCTGTGTCAATTTGGGACGCAGGGGCCTGTGTCAATTTGGGACGCAGGGGCCTGTGTCAATTTGGGACGCAGGGGCCTGTGTCAATTTGGGACGCAGGGGCCTGTGTCAATTTGGGACGCAGGGGCCTGTGTCAATTTGGGACGCAGGGGCCTGTGTCAATTTGGGACGCAGGGGCCTGTGTCAATTTGGGACGCAGGGGCCTGTGTCAATTTGGGACGAGGGGCCTGTGTCAATTTGGGACGCAGGGGCCTGTGTCAATTTGGGACGCAGGGGCCTGTGTCAATTTGGGACGCAGGGGCCTGTGTCAATTTGGGACGCAGGGGCCTGTGTCAATTTGGGACGCAGGGGCCTGTGTCAATTTGGGACGCAGGGGCCTGTGTCAATTTGGGACGCAGGGGCCTGTGTCAATTTGGGACGCAGGGGCCTGTGTCAATTTGGGACGCAGGGGCCTGTGTCAATTTGGGACGCAGGGGCCTGTGTCAATTTGGGACGCAGGGGCCTGTGTCAATTTGGGACGCAGGGGCCTGTGTCAATTTGGGACGCAGGGGCCTGTGTCAATTTGGGACGCAGGGGCCTGTGTCAATTTGGGACGCAGGGGCCTGTGTCAATTTGGGACGCAGGGGCCTGTGTCAATTTGGGACGCAGGAGGCTGGTATGTTGTTCCGGGGTCCTTGTTGGTCCCCGGTTTTATGGGGGGGAATGTGACGACCCTCCCACTCTGTCTGCCGTATTCTCTCTTTGTTCTTGTTTCCTTATTAGGATGCCGGTGGGCGGAGTTGAGAGGGTCGTCAGCTACATGGGAAACACCTGGGCCAGGTGTCTCCCAGGATAAATAGACCTCTTCAACATTCATGGAGGAGACTCTCTCCATGCAGACACCTGTTGTAGATTGTGTTGTGGTTCTTGGTGGCCTTTTGTTTGTTTGCTTTGGCACCTTTCATCACCCTGCATTATCACATTCATGCAAAACACTCACTTACACTACTGATTACTGATTACACACACCATTGTATATTATACTTAGTTGCTTTAGTTAATAAATACATATTTTGCTACTCCTTATCTCCACGTTGTCTCCCTTTGTTACGGGCTTTGAGCCGGTTCGTGACAAGCCTTAGACCACACCCATTCAGCATCGTTCACACCCTCTTAAGTCTTAGCCCCGCCCATCTCTTTAAGGATTCACATGTGAGGCCATGTGCTAAACAGAGGGAGTAGTGTAGTAAACAACCAAAGACTAAAACCTCCAGGTAACAATACACCTAATCTCGTCCTTGGCCTTTATCCTAATCTGACTTTGGTACAGGTCATGTTGACTGTATTTAGTACTTGGCCTTTATCCTAATCTGACTTTGGTACAGGTCATGTTGTTCTTCACATTTCCATCTCTGGTAAATTCATGTGAAGGAAATTCTGTTTTATGATAGAAGACAGTAAGAGCCGCCTGTTCTCTACCTCGACTAATATAATATATATTTATCTTCTCTACCAATATACTAATATAATATATATTTATCTTCTCTACCAATATACTAATATAATATATATTTATCTTCTCTACCTCGACTAATATAATATATATTTCTCTTCTCTACCAATATACTAATATAATATGTATTTATCTTCTCTACCTCGACTAATATAATATATATTTATCTTCTCTACCTCGACTAATATAATATATATTTCTCTTCTCTACCAATATACTAATATAATATGTATTTATCTTCTCTACCTCGACTAATATAATATATATTTATCTTCTCTACCTCGACTAATATAATATATATTTCTCTTCTCTACCAATATACTAATATAATATATACATTTAACATTACATTACATTTAAGTCATTTAGCAGACGCTCTTATCCAGAGCGACTTACAAATTGGTGCATTCACCTTATGACATCCAGTGGAACAGTCACTTTACAATAGTGCATCTAAATCTTAAAGGGGGGTGAGAGGGATTACTTATCCTATCCTAGGTATTCCTTAAAGAGGTGGGGTTTCAGGTGTCTCCGGAAGGTGGTGATTGACTCCGCTGTCCTGGCGTCATGAGGGAGTTTGTTCCACCATTGGGGGGCCAGAGCAGCGAACAGTTTTGACTGGGCTGAGCGGGAGCTGTACTTCCTCAGTGGTAGGGAGGCGAGCAGGCCAGAGGTGGATGAACGCAGTGCCCTTGTTTGGGTGTAGGGCCTGATCAGAGCCTGGAGGTACTGAGGTGCCGTTCCCCTCACAGCTCCGTAGGCAAGCACCATGGTCTTGTAGCGGATGCGAGCTTCAACTGGAAGCCACTGGAGAGAGCGGAGGAGCGGGGTGACGTGAGAGAACTTGGGAAGGTTGAACACCAGACGGGCTGCGGCGTTCTGGATGAGTTGAAGGGGTTTAATGGCACAGGCAGGGAGCCCAGCCAACAGCGAGTTGCAGTAATCCAGACGGGAGATGACAAGTGCCTGGATTAGGACCTGCGCCGCTTCCTGTGTGAGGCAGGGTCGTACTCTGCGGATGTTGTAGAGCATGAACCTACAGGAACGGGCCACATGACTGTAAGTCGCTTTGGATAAAAGCGTCCGCTAAATAGCATATATTATTATTATTATATTGATGTTAGTTGAGAACGACAGGGTGTTGTCCAGGATCACGCCAAGGTTCTTATCGCTCTGGGAGGAGGACACATTTCTCTTCTCTACCAATATACTAACATAATATATATTTATCTTCTCTACCTCGACTAATATAATATATCTTTCTCTTCTCTACCAATATACTAATATAATATATGTTTCTCTTCTCTACCTCGACTAATATACTAATATAATATATATTTCTCTTCTCTACCTTGACTAAAATAATATATATTTTTCTTCTCTACCTCGACTAATATAATTTATATTTCTCTTCTCTACCAATATACTAATATAATATATATTTCTCTTCTCTACCTTGACTAATATATTAATAATATATATTTCTCTTCTCTACCTCGACTTATATACTAATATAATATATGTTTCTCTTCTCTACCTCAACTAATATAATATATATTTATCTTCTCTACCTCGTCTAATATACTAATATAATATATATTTCTCTTCTCTACCTTGACTAATATACTAATAAAATATATATTTCTCTTCTCTACCTCGACTAATATAATATATATTTCTCTTCTCAACTAATATAATATATATTTATCTTTTCTACGTCGACTAATATACTAATATAATATATATTTCTATTCTCTACCTTGACTAATATATTAATAATATATATGTTTCTCTTCTCTACCTTGACTAATATACTAATATAATATATATTTCTCTTCTCTAACTCGACTAATATATTAATAATATATATGTTTCTCTACCTTATACTACTAATATAGACTAATAATAATATATATGTTTCTATTGACTAATATAATATATATTTCTACCTTGAATATACTAATATAATATATGTTTCTCTTCTCTATAATATACTATATTTATATTTCTCTTCCTCAACTAATATATTAATAATATATATTTTTCGACTAATATACTAACATAATATAATCAACTAATATATTAATAATATATATTTTTCTCTTCTCTACATCGACTAATATACTAATATAATATATATTTCTCTTCTCTACCTCGACTAATACACTAATTTAATATACACTGGGGCAAAAAAGTACTGAGTCAGCCACCAATTGTGCATGTTCTCCCACTTAAAACGATAAGAGAGGCCTGTAATTTTCATCATAGGTACACTTCAACTATGACAGACAAAATTAGAAAAAAAATCCAATAATACTAATATTACGTCTCTTTCCAGGAAGTGAAGGATAGCTAAGCTGCCAGGAGAGAGAGAACTGGCGTCCCAAATTGCTCCCTATCTCCTATGTAGTGCACTAATGTTGACCTGGGCCCTTTAGCTCCTATAGGTTATACACCCTATGGGCTCTGGGCACTATGGGATATATTGCCATTTGTTAGGCAGCCTCAGATAGGTATTGGCCGGGAGAGAGAGAGTCAGAGAATAATCACATTTGAGAGTAATTGAAGCGAGGGCTAAAAGTTATTTTTAATTGATTGCCCAGGATTCTCAGCGAAATGGGTTGAATACTAAAATTAGAACCATTAGTCTCTCTCTGTCTATTTATATTCCCTAGCTCTCTCTCTCTCTCTCTCTCTCTCTTATTTCCCCTCATCTCTTATTGTGATTAAACCACTCTAATACCTTCCCTCCCATTTCCAATTTATCACTCTCTCTCTCTCCTTCCCAGCCTCCCATTTATCTCTCTGTCTCTCAAACACTCTCCTCTCCCTCCATCAAACCTATCCCCAGTATGCTGCCTACACGGCCTCCCTAATGATAATAAGATACCTGTAATGTTCCCAGTTCGATAGGCCTGTCTGCTCCACAGACCTGTGGTGTGTACTGACGATAGACCAGGGTCTCCATGGTAACACGGATAGCTTTTATTGACCGTCTGATCCCAATGGGCCAGGGAGAGATGACCAGACAGTTTTTTTGGGGGGGGGGGACCGATTCCCCAAATTAATGGGAACCGTCTTACTTCCAGGTCCCTCTTTAAAAGTCCACCGAACCAGTTCTACCAAGGACGAGAAAAATAATAAAGAAATACTCAGTCAAACTGATCATGTAGGAATCTGTGTCCAATCTGCCACGGGGGGTTCTTTCCTTTGTTTCCTCCTAACTGGCCCTGTGAAATCCATCAGAATAACAGGTGCCGAGTGTCCTGTGTTGCTCCAGGGGCCTTTTAATGGCTGATAGAACACCGGCGGTTTAAAAATAAATTAAATAACAAAGGAGAATGAGACAAAATGGCCGCCACTGTTATTAACACAGACGCCGACTAATTCCTCCCTCAATAAGCTGCACTAGTCGTGTGAGGACTGGTGTTTTCTACCTGACACGTTCAGTGAGTAATGTGTCAATTGATTACAAATTCACTTCACTTTTTACAAGCCGATCTCTTGAGTTGCTGCAACTGTGGAAAACAATGTTTGCAAATCAGCAGGTTTCCAAACCTTGGTAAAACAAAAAATCTCATATTGCTTTTGAAACTCGGAAACCATTCATAGAACTCTGGTTCGAGTAACAAAACACAGTGTTAAAAGCCAAACAAAAGAGCAGGGAATACGTTGAATAAATAACACACGGAATGAGGAAACGTTGAATAAATAACACACGGAATGAGGAAACGTTGAATAAATAACACACGGAATGAGGAAACGTTGAATAAATAACAGACGGAATGAGGAAACGTTGAATAAATAACAGACGGAACGAGGAAACGTTGAATAAATAACAGACGGAACGAGGAAACGTTGAATAAATAACAGACGGAATGAGGAAACGTTGAATAAATAACAGATGGAACGAGGAAACGTTGAATAAATAACACACGGAATGAGGAAACGTTGAATAAATAACAGATGGAATGAGGAAACGTTGAATAAATAACAGATGGAATGAGGAAACGTTGAATAAATAACACACGGCACGAGGAAACGTTGAATAAATAACACACAGAACGAGACCCGTAATCCACAATGGAAACCAAAGACAAAACACCCAGCACAGGTACTCACATGTACCAACGGACAATATAACAATAACGGACAGACCAATGGAAACCAAAGACAAAACACCCAGCACAGGTACTCACATGTACCAACGGACAATATAACAATAACGGACAGACCAATGGAAACCAAAGACAAAACACCCAGCACAGGTACTCACATGTACCACCGGACATTATAACAATAACGGACAGACCAATGGAAACCAAAGACAAAACACCCAGCACAGGTACTCACATGTACCAACGGACAATATAACAATAACGGACAGACCAATGGAAACCAAAGACAAAACACCCAGCACAGGTACTCACATGTACCACCGGACATTATAACAATAACGGACAGACCAATGGAAACCAAAGACAAAACACCCAGCACAGGTACTCACATGTACCAACGGACAATATAACAATAACGGACAGACCAATGGAAACCAAAGACAAAACACCCAGCACAGGTACTCACATGTACCAACGGACAATATAACAATAACGGACAGACCAATGGAAACCAAAGACAAAACACCCAGCACAGGTACTCACATGTACCAACGGACAATATAACAATAACGGACAGACCAATGGAAACCAAAGGGCACATATATACAAATACTAATCCGTGGGGTTAGGGGGCAGGTGTGCAATGGTAAGCTCAGAGGTCATGTCTGTCAACTGTCAATCTGTCTGTAATGGACAGACCAATCTGGAAACTGTCAAAGACAAAACACTGTCCAGCACAGTCTGTACTCTGTCTGTCTGTCTGTCTGTCACTGTCGTCTGTCATTATAACAATAACGTCAGACCAATGGAAACCAAAGGTCTGTCACATATATACAAATACTAATCCTGTCTGTTAGGGGTCTGTCAGGTCTGTCTGTCTGTCTGTCTGTCTGTCTGTCTGTCCAGAGGTGTCTGTCTGTCTGTCTGTCTGTCTGTCTGTCTGTCTGTCTGTCTGTCTGTCTGTCTGTCTGTCTGTCTGTCTGTCTGTCTGTCTGTCTGTCTGTCTGTCTGTCTGTCTGTCTGTCTGTCTGTCTGTCTGTCTGTCTGTCTGTCTGTCTGTCTGACAGTCTGTCTGTCTCTCTCTTTTTTTTTTTTTTTGCTTTAAGTGAACCTACGCCGATTTGCCCAACACATGATTCATATTAACCGGCGCCTCAGAAATCTAACACTTTGATAAATTGACAAATCAGATGTTATCTTCTCCCATTTAATCACACTGAGAGATTAGAAGTCATACGAGACCAGAGGGGCCTGGCCGTGAATTATATCTGTCTGGTAGGATTCATATCCTATCTCAGAGACGAGGTGACGTCTCCGTTTCTCTCTTTGATGGGAACACAGATGTAGAGTGTTGGAATAAGAGGATAATTGAAGTATTTTTATGAATGGTTGGTTGTAAAGGGTTCTGCTGAATTGAATGTCTGATTGTAGTTTGATTGTAGTGTAGCTGTGTAGGCCAAGTGAATTCTAGGGAGTTTTTCCTAGCCACCGTGCTTCTACACCTGCATTGCTTGCTGTTTGGGGTTTTAGGCTGGGTTTCTGTACAGCACTTTGAGATATCAGCTGATGTAAGAAGGGCTATGTAAATATATCTGATTGATTGATTGATTGGATGATTTGGTACTCTCAGAGGGAGCTCTGTCAGGTGTTCTGATAGGTGCTCTGAGAGGTGCTCTGTCAGGTGCTCTGTCAGGTGTTCTGAGAGGTGCTCTGAGAGGTGCTCTGTCAGGTGTTCTGTCAGGTGTTCTGAGAGGTGCTCTGAGAGGTGCTCTGAGAGGTGCTCTGAGAGGTGCTCTGAGAGGTGCTCTGTCAGGTGCTCTGAGAGGTGTGTTCTGAGAGGTGTGTTCTGAGAGGTGTGTTCTGAGAGGTGTGTTCTGAGAGGTGTGTTCTGAGAGGTGTGTTCTGAGAGGTGTGTTCTGAGAGGTGTGTTCTGAGAGGTGTGTTCTGAGAGAGGTGTTCTGAGAGAGGTGTTCTGAGAGAGGTGTTCTGAGAGGTGTGTTCTGAGAGGTGTGTTCTGAAAGGTGTGTTCTGAGAGAGGTGTTCTGAGAGGTGTGTTCTGAGAGGTGTTCTGAGAGATGCTCAAATTTTGGAAACATACAGTGCTGTAACAATGTGTTCCTAGACTGATCACCCCATTCCACAAAAGTGGAGTCAAATCTTTGAACCTAATAACTACCATGGGTCAACAGTCAACAGCTACCGTGCGTCAACAGCAACCTTAGGAAAATCCTCTGCATTGTCATTAACAGCAGACTCGTACATTTCTTCAGTGAAAACAATGTACTGAGCAAATGTCAAATTGGCTTTTTAACAAATTTTTGTTAAACAGACCACTTATTCACCCTGCACACCCTAATTGACAACCAAACAAACCAAAGCAAAGGAAAAGTCTTCTCATGCTTTGTTGATCCAAGATGGCGTAGCAGTCGGACGTGTGTTTAGTCTTGTCCCGTCCTGTCTGGTGTAAATATAGTTTTATTCGTTTTTTTTCTGTATATATTTCGTACATATTTTAATCTCACTTTCCAACTAGAGCTGAATATACTCTCCTTCAACCTGCATCACCCAATGTGGTACGGATCTGCTTTTTCTATACTTTACTTCAGAACCTGAACCCCCATCAGAAGCTAGCCAGCTAACTAGCTACTAGCTAGTACTCAGTTAGCCATTGCTAGCGGTCTTCAAAGCTAACTAGGACACCAGCGCGACATCAACCCAGAGCACATCAGACTGCTTTTTCTCCGGATTCCTACCGCAAGCTCTGAACCTTTACACCGGATCATCGCAACTAGCTAGCTGCAATCCGAGTGGCTACTCCTGGCTAACGTCTCTGTCCCAAAACAAGCACCAATTAGCCTTGAGCTAGCCTCGAGCTATGCCCATCTCCCAACTAGCCGAAGAGGCCCAACAATACCTCTTTTGCCAATTGGCCTGGACCCTTTACTGCCGACACGGAGCCCCGCCGATCCATCACGACGGGTCCGCCGACATAATCGTCCGAGGTGGTTTCAACAGGCTTTTTCGTTGCGACATCGCCAAAGATCCATCTGCCGGCCAAGGCCCGCAAGCTTTCTGAAACGCTGTGTCTCTAGCTCACCTAGCGTACTAGAGCACCTGTAGCATACTCCTGGGCTACAATTACCCGGGCCCACGACCGGTCTGTCGATGTCACCGCATGAAGAGGAATAAACAGACTCACCCCATCGCGACGTCCCCCCAAAGGTTAACTCTCTAGCCCTCACTATCTCCCTGCTTGCTAATTCGGCCTGCTAACGGCTAGCTTGTCTAGCCCGGGCCTACGAACTGTTAGATTGTTAGCACAGGCCTGCTAACCATCTGAATCACTGCATCCCAAACACTCTGAACCCATTTACTTTCTATCTCTTTTTGATTTTTATTTTGTTTATACCTTCCGGAAACCTGCCTCACCCACTGTGGTACGGAATCGCTGTTACTTTTAATTTTAATTTTATTTTTATGACACACTCAAGAACCTCCAGACGCTAACCAGCTAACTAGCTACAAGCTATTTAGTCATTGTTAGTTTAAAAAAAAAAACCTGGATAACACTCGCTAGCCCAGCCCCCCCTGCCCCATCCACCGCTGCCCCCTGGACACTGATCTCCTGGCTACATAGCTGACGCACACTGGACTGTCCATGAATCACGGTACTCCACTCTGCTTGTTTGTTTTATCTGTCGGCCCAGTTGCCTAGTCAACGCCATTTTACCTGCTGTTTGTTGTGCTAGCTGATTAGCCTCGCCCACTGTTTTTAGCTAGCTTTCTCAATTCTACACCTGTGACTACTGTATGCCTCGCTGTATGTCTCTCTCAAATGTCAATATGCCTTGTATACTGTTGTTCAGGTTAGTTATCATTGTTTTAGTTCACAACGGAGCCCCTAGATCCACTCTGCATACCCCTGTTACCTCCCTTGTCCCACCCCCCACACATGCGGTGACATCACCCATTACAACCAGCATGTCCAGAGATACAACCTCTCTCATCATCACCCAGTGCCTGGGCTTACCTCCGCTGTACCCGCACCCCACCATACCCCTGTCTGCGCATTATGCCCTGAATATATTCTACCATGCCCAGAAACCTGCTCCTCTTATCCTCTGCCCCCAACGCTCTAGGCGACCAGTTTTGATAGCCTTTAGCCGTACCCTCATACTACTCCTTCTCTGTTCCGCGGGTGATGTGGAGGTAAACCCAGGCCCCGCATGTCCCCAGGTACCCTCATTTGTTGACTTCTGTGATAGAAAAAGTCTTGGTTTTATGCATGTCAACATCAGAAGCCTCCTCCCTAAGTTTGTTTTATTCACTGCTTTAGCACACTCTGCTAACCCTGATGTCCTTGCCGTGTCTGAATCCTGGCTCAGGAAGGCCACCAAAAATTCAGAGATTTCCATACCCAACTATAACATCTTCCGTCAAGATAGAACTGCCAAAGGGGGCGGAGTCGCAGTCTACTGCAGAGATAGCCTGCAAAGTAATGTCATACTTTCCAGGTCCATACCCAAACAGTTTGAACTAGTAATTTTGAAAATTACTCTCTCCAGAAACAAGTCTCTCACTGTTGCCGCCTGCTACCGACCCCCCTCAGCTCCCAGCTGTGCCCTGGACACCATTTGTGAATTGATCGCCCCCCATCTAGCTTCAGAGTTCGTTCTGTTAGGTGACCTAAACTGGGATATGCTTAACACCCCGGCAGTCCTACAATCTAAGCTAGATGCCCTCAATCTCACTCAAATCATCAAGGAACCCACCAGGTACAACCCTAACTCTGTAAACAAGGGCACCTTCATAGACGTCATCCTGACCAACTGGCCCTCCAAATATACCTCTGCTGTCTTCAACCAGTATCTCAGCGATCACTGCCTCATCGCCTATATCCGCCACGGAGCCGCAGTCAAACGACCACCCCTCATCACTGTCAAACGCTCCCTAAAACACTTCTGTGAGCAGGCCTTTCTAATCGACCCGGCCCGGGTATCCTGGAAGGACATTGACCTCATCCCGTCAGTTGAGGATGCATGGTCATTCTTTAAAAGTAACTTCCTCACCATTTTAGATAAGCATGCTCCGTTCAAAAAATGCAGAACCAAGAACAGATACAGCCCTTGGTTCACTCCAGACCTGACTGCCCTCGACCAGCACAAAAACATCCTGTGGCGGACTGCAATAGCATCGAATAGCCCCCGTGATATGCAACTGTTCAGGGAAGTCAGGAACCAATACACGCAGTCAGTCAGGAAAGCTAAGGCCAGCTTCTTCAGGCAGAAGTTTGCATCCTGTAGCTCCAACTCCAAAAAGTTCTGGGACACTGTGAAGTCCATGGAGAACAAGAGCACCTCCTCCCAGCTGCCCACTGCACTGAGGCTAGGAAACACGATAAATCCATGATTATCGAAAACTTCAATAAGCACTTCTCAACGGCTGGCCATGCCTTCCGCCTGGCTACTCCAACCTCGGCCAACAGCTCCGCCCCCCCCGTAGCTCCTCACCCAAGCCTCTCCAGGTTCTCCTTTACCCAAATCCAGATAGCAGATGTTCTGAAAGAGCTGCAAAACCTGGACCCGTACAAATCAGCTGGGCTTGACAATCTGGACCCGCTATTTCTGAAACTATCTGCCGCCATTGTCGCAACCCCTATCACCAGCCTGTTTAACCTCTCTTTCATATCGTCTGAGATCCCCAAGGATTGGAAAGCTGCCGCAGTCATCCCCCTCTTCAAAGGGGGAGACACCCTGGACCCAAACTGTTACAGACCTATATCCATCCTGCCCTGCCTATCTAAGGTCTTCGAAAGCCAAGTCAACAAACAGGTCACTGACCATCTCGAATCCCACCGTACCTTCTCCGCTGTGCAATCTGGTTTCCGAGCCGGTCACGGGTGCACCTTAGCCACACTCAAGGTACTAAACGATATCATAACCGCCATCGATAAAAGACAGTACTGTGCAGCCGTCTTCATCGACCTCGCCAAGGCTTTCGACTCTGTCAATCACCATATTCTTATCGGCAGACTCAACAGCCTCGGTTTTTCGGATGACTGCCTTGCCTGGTTCACCAATTACTTTGCAGACAGAGTTCAGTGTGTCAAATCGGAGGGCATGCTGTCCGGTCCTCTGGCAGTCTCTATGGGGGTGCCACAGGTTTCAATTCTCGGGCCGACTCTTTTCTCTGTATATATCAATGATGTTGCTCTTGCTGCGGGCGATTCCCTGATCCACCTCTACGCAGATGACACCATTCTATATACTTTCGGCCCGTCATTGGACACTGTGCTATCTAACCTCCAAACGAGCTTCAATGCCATACAGCACTCCTTCCGTGGCCTCCAACTGCTCTTAAATGCGAGTAAAACCAAATGCATGCTTTTCAACCGATCGCTGCCTGCACCCGCATGCCCGACTAGCATCACCACCCTGGATGGTTCCGACCTTGAATATGTGGACATCTATAAGTACCTAGGTGTCTGGCTAGACTGCAAACTCTCCTTCCAGACCCACATCAAACATCTCCAATCGAAAATCAAATCAAGAGTCGGCTTTCTATTCCGCAACAAAGCCTCCTTCACTCACGCTGCCAAGCTTACCCTAGTAAAACTGACTATCCTACCGATCCTCGACTTCGGCGATGTCATCTACAAAATGGCTTCCAACACTCTACTCAGCAAACTGGATGCAGTCTATCACAGTGCCATCAGTTTTGTCACTAAAGCACCTTATACCACCCACCACTGCGACTTGTATGCTCTAGTCGGCTGGCCCTCACTACATATTCGTCGCCAGACCCACTGGCTCCAGGTCATCTACAAGTCCATGCTAGGTAAAGCTCCGCCTTATCTCAGTTCACTGGTCACAATGGCAACACCCATCCGTAGCACGCGCTCCAGCAGGTGTATCTCACTGATCATCCCTAAAGCCAACACATCATTTGGCCGCCTTTCGTTCCAGTACTCTGCTGCCTGTGACTGGAACGAATTGCAAAAATCGCTGAAGTTGGAGACTTTTATCTCCCTCACCAACTTCAAACATCAGCTATCCGAGCAGCTAACCGATCACTGCAGCTGTACATAGTCTATAGGAAAATAGCCCACCCATTTTCACCTACCTCATTCCCATACTGTTTTTATACTGTTTTTATTTATTTATTTTTCTGCTCTTTTGCACACCAATATCTCTACCTGTACATGACCATCTGATCACTTATCACTCCAGTGTTAATCTGCAAAATTGTATTATTCGCCTACCTCCTCATGCCTTTTGCACACATTGTATATAGACTGCCCATTTTTTTCTACTGTGTTATTGACTTAATTGTTTATTCCATGTGTAACTCTGTGTTGTCTGTTCACACTGCTATGCTTTATCTTGGCCAGGTCGCAGTTGCAAATGAGAACTTGTTCTCAACTAGCCTACCTGGTTAAATAAAGGTGAAATAAAAAAAATAAAAAAATTCAAAAAAGCCTTTGACGTAATTTGGCATGAGGGTCTGCTATACAAACTGATGGAAAGTGGTGTTGGGGGTAAAACATACGACATTATAAAATCCATGTACACAAACAACAAGTGTGCGGTTAAAATTGGCAAAAAACACACACATTTCTTCACACAGGATTGTGGGATGAGACCGGGATGCAGCTAAAGCCCCACCCTCTTCAGCATATATAAATGAATTGGCGAGGGCACTAGAACAGTCTGCAGCATCCAGCCCCACCCTACTAGAATCAGATTAAGCCCCACCCACTTCAGCATATATAAATGAATTGGCGAGGGCACTAGAACAGTCTGCAGCACCCGGCCTCACCCTACTAGAATCAGATTAAGCCCCACCCACTTCAGCATATATAAATGAATTGGTGAGGGCACTAGAACAGTCTGCAGCACCCGGCCCCACCCTACTAGAATCAGATTAAGCCCCACCCACTTCAGCATATATAAATGAATTGGTGAGGGCACTAGAACAGTCTGCAGCACCCGGCCTCACCCTACTAGAATCTGAAGTCAAATGTCTACTGTTTGCTGATGATCTGATGCTTCTGTCACCAACCAAGGAGGGCCTACAGCAGCACTTAGATCTTCTGCACAGATTCTGTCAGACCTGGGCCCTGACAGTAAATCTCAGTAAGACCAAAATATTGCCTCTTTGGGTTGGAGGGTTTTTATTTTGTCCTGTAGTTAATTCAAGGTAATTGGAGAATCCAGTACTACAGCCAAGAGATGAGCTGTATATGTACCTACCATAGGAGTCCCTTCGAAGTCTACCATTGACTATGTACATACCCAGCGTGCGACAGAGCTGCAGGAGTTGTGACCCGTTTTTGTTGATTATGTTGTCATAGTTGTGCCTAGGGGGGCATATGGGGGAGGGAATGCTGTCACCTCCAGGCAGGTGTTTGTCCTCCTGTGTTCTGAGTGTGTCAGGTTCCTGTCCAGTTCTGGCATGTAGGTCACCACAGACTAGTACATGTCCCTGGGTCTGGAAATGATTGATTTCCCCCTCCAGGATGGAGAAGCTGTCTTCATTAAAGTATAGGGATTCTAGTGGGGGGATATAGGTTGTAATGTAGTTCGTCTGTTGTTTGAAGTGAGTCAGACCGAAATGCAGCGTGTAGGTTACTCATGACTTTTAATGAAGAATAATGCGGTACATGAAATAACTGACAATACAAAAACAACAAACGAGTGAAACTAATACAGCCTATCTGGTGACTAACACAGAGACAGGTACAATCACCCACGAAATACAACGCGCACTCAAGCTACCTAAATACGGTTCCCAATCCGAGACAACGAGAATCAGCTGACTCCAGTTAGGAATCGCCTCAGGCAGCCGAGCCTAACTAGACACACCCCTACTAATACACACTCCCAATTAATACAAACCCCAATACGAAATACAACATATAAACCCATGTCACACCCTGGCCTACCCAAACATATAACAAAAACACAAGATACAATGACCAAGGCGTGACAGAACCCCCCCCTAAGGTGCGGACTCCGGGACGCACCTCAAGAGCATAGGGAGGGTCCGGGTGGGCGTCTGTCCATGGTGGCGGTTCTGGCTCGGGACGTGGACCCCACTCCATAAATGTCCTAGTTCCTCCCCTTCGCGTCCTAGGATAATCCACCTTCTCCGCCGACCATGGCCTAATAGTCCTCACCCTGATCCCCACATAACTGAGGGGCAGCTCGGGACCGAGGGGCAGCTCAGGACAGAGGGGCAGCTCGGGACAGAGGGGCAGCTCGGGACAGAGGGGCAGCTCGGGACAGAGGGGCAGCTCGGGACAGAGAGGCAGCTCGGGACAGAGGGGCAGCTCGGGACAGAGGGGCAGCTCGGGACAGAGGGGCAGCTCGGGACAGAGGGGCAACTCAGGGATAGAGGGGCAACTCAGGATAGAGGGGCAACTCAGGACAGCAGGGCATTTCGGGACAGAGGGGCATCTCGGGACAGAGGGGCAGCCCGGGACCGAAGCAGCCCAGTACTGAGGGGAAGCCCGGTACTGAGAGGGAGCCCAGTACAGAGAGGAAGCTCAGGCAGGTAGTAGGCTCCGGTAAATCCTGGCTGGCTGGTGGACCTGGATGATTCAGGTTGTCTGGCCGATCTAGAAGATCTTGGCAGACTGGCACTTCTGGCGGATCCTCGCAGACTGGCACTTCTGGTGGATCCTGGCAGACTGGTGACGCTGGGCCGACTGGCGGCGCTGGGCAGACAGGAGACTCCGGCAGCGCAGGAGAGGAGAAAAGCTCTGGCTGCGCTGAACACGCGAGGCGCACTGGACGCGCTGGGCCGACTGGGAGCACTGGCGGCGCTGGGCAGACAGGAGACTCCGGCAGCGCAGGAGAGGAGAAAGGCTCTGGCTGCGCTGAACAGGCGGGAGACTCCAACAGTGCAGGAGAGGAGAAAAGCACTGGCTGTGCTGAACAGGCGAGGCGCACTGGAGGCCTGGTGCGTGGTGCTGGAACTGGTGGTACTGGCGCGAGGACACGCACAGGAAGCCTGGTGCGGGGAGCTGCTACCGGAGGACTGGTGTGTAGAGGTGGCTCTGGATAGACCGGACCGTGCAGGCGCACTGGAGCTCTTGAGCACCGAGCCTGCCCAAGCTTACCTGGCTCGATGCCCACTCTAGCCCGGCCAATAGGAAGGGCTGGTATGTGTCGCAGCTGGCTCTGCACCCGCACTGGAAACACTGTGCGCTCCATAGCATAACACGGTGCCTGCCCGGTCTCTCTAGCCCAACGGTGAGCACAGGGAGTATGCGCAGGTTTCCTACCTGGCATAACTATTCTCCCTTTTAGCCCCCCCCAATATTTTTTGGGGGTGACTTTCCGGTTTTCAACCGCGTCGCTGTGCTGCCTCTTCATAAATGCGCCTCTCCGCTTTAGCTGCCTCTATTTCCTCCTTGGAACGGCGATATTCTCCCGGCTGCTCCCAGGGTCCTTGACCGTCTAATTCCTCCTCCCATGTCCAAATCTCCAAATGATGCAGTCTCTCCCATTGCAACTGCTCTTCACGATTAACAGGGAGAGTAGGCTCAGGTCTATTCTCTGACTCAGCCACTCTCTCTCTGCGCTTTCCCCCTTTACCTTCGGTTTTCGCTCTGTATAGCAATGCTTTCCTTCTCGATTCCATACGTGTATAGCCCTCTTCGCATTGCTGTAGGGAATCCCAGGCGGGCTCCTGCACTCGCTCTGGGTCGGCCGCCCACCTGTCGATTTCTTCCCAAGTCATATAATCCCTGCTTCTGCCGTCCATATCGTCCTCCTTTAGCTCCTGCCAGTTCACACGCTGCTCGGTCTGTGAATGGTGGGTGATTCTGTAATGTAGTTCGTCTGTTGTTTGAAGTGAGTCAGACCGAAATGCAGCGTGTAGGTTACTCATGACTTTTAATAAAGAAAATAGCGGTACATGAAATAACTGAAAATACGAAAACAACAAACGAGTGAAACTAATACAGCCTATCTGGTGACTAACACAGAGACAGGTACAATCACCCACGAAATACAACGCGCACTCAGGCTGCCTAAATACGGTTCCCAATCCGAGACAACGAGAATCAGCTGACTCCAATTAGGAATCGCCTCAGGCAGCCAAGCCTAACTAGACACACCCCTACTAATACACACTCCCAATTAATACAAACCCCAATACGAAATACAACATATAAACCCATGTCACACCCTGGCCTACCCAAACATATAACAAAAACACAAGATACAATGACCAAGGCGTGACATAGGTAGCACACAGGAGGACATTTATCTCTGTTAAGATCATTTCCTTTTGAATTTCTAGACAGATGTAAAATGTTCCTGTTTCGACTAACTTCATAGAGTGGGTAAGGTCTGCTCTTTACCAAATTAGCATACCCCCTGTGTCCCTTCCCTGTTTCACACCTGGTAGTTTGGTGGATGGGACTACCAGCTCTCTGTAACCTAGAGGGCAACCAGTGGGTCCGTCTCCTCTGTACCAGGTTTCTTGCAGGATGACAATGTATTACCGATTTATTTGATGAAGTCCAGGTCCTGCACTTTAGGTCAAAGGCAGATGACCTCAGGCCTTGGATATTCCAGGATGAGATAGTGAAGGCTTTGTGTTCCATAAAGTGTCCAATGTTGTTGGTCGTGGTTTGGCCTCAGGCCAGTAAGTGTGAGCAGAGCCTGCTGAGCATCTGGTACATGCTATTGGCTTGGGCGAGTGTGGGAGTGGGGGTTGGGCCTGTTTGCCCGCTCACTACCTGGGCGTATGTGTGGCTTCCATGTTGAGGCCCTCTTTGCGGGGGTGGGGTGCATGTGGTGGGCAGGAGGGGAATAGGTCTGATCTGAGGGGGCCTAAATGGGGTGTGGGCATGGTTGACGTGGGGGGGGTGTTGATTGGTTGGGGTGGGGTGTAAATAAATAGGCGAAGTATTTACAATATGGCAATTAAACCTTGGAAAGTGTATTGTTTAGAAGATGAATGTGTAGAGATACTGGGGTGCAAAGGAGCAAGATACATAAATAAATAAATACAGTATGGGGATGAGGTAGATAGATGGGCTGTTTACAGATGGGCTATGTACAAGTGCAGTGATCTGTGAGCTTTTCTGACAGCTGGTGCTTAAAGCTAGTGAGGGAGATATGAGGCTCCAGCTTCAGTGATTTTTTGCAGATCGTTCCAGTCATTTGCAGCAGAGAACTGGAAGGAAAGGCGACCAAACGAGGAATTGGCTTTGGGGGTGACCAGTGAGATATACCTGCTAGAGAGCGTGCTACGAGTGGGTGCAGCTATGGCGACCAGTCAGCTGAGATAAGGCGGGGCTTTACCTAGCAGAGGCTTGTAGATAACCTGTAGCCAGTGGGTTTGGTGACGAGCATACAATAGTGGGTGGTGTTTGGGGCTTTGGTGACAAAACGGATGGCACTGTGATAGACTGCATCCAGTTTGTTGAGTGTTGGAGGCAATTTTATAGATGACATCGCCGAAGTCGAGGATTGGTAGGATGGTCATTTTTACGAGGGTATGTTTGGCAGCAAATCAAAATCAAATCAAATTTTATTTGTCAGATACACATGGTTAGCAGATGTTAATGCGAGTGTAGCGAAATGCTTGTGCTTCTAGTTCCGACAATGCAGTGATAACCAACAAGTAATCTAACTAACAATTCCAAAACTACTGTCTTATACACAGTGTAAGGGGATAAGGAACATGTACATAAGGATATATGAATGAGTGATGGTACAGAGCAGCATACAGTAGATGGTATCGAGTACAGTATATACATATGAGATGAGTGTGTAGACAAAGTAAACAAAGTGGCATAGTTAAAGTGGCTAGTGATACATGTGTTACATAAGGATGCAGTCGATGTTGTAGAGTACAGTATATACATATGCATATGAGATGAATAATGTAGGGTAAGTAACATTATATAAGGTAGCATTGTTTAAAGTGGCTAGTGATATATTTACATCATTTCCCATCAATTCCCATTATTAAAATGGCTGGAGTTGGGTCAGTGTCAATGACAGTGTGTTGGCAGCAGCCACTCAATGTTAGTGGTGGCTATTTAACAGTCTGATGGCCTTGAGATAGAAGCTGTTTTTCAGTCTCTCGGTCCCAGCTTTGATGCACCTGTACTGACCTCGCCTTCTGGATGATAGCGGGGTGAACAGGCAGTGGTTCGGGTGGTTGATGTCCTTGATGATCTTTATGGCCTTCCTGTAACAACGGGTGGTGTAGGTGTCCTGGAGGGCAGGTAGTTTGCCCCCGGTGATGCGTTGTGCAGTCCTCACTACCCTCTGGAGAGCCTTACGGTTGAGGGCGGAGCAGTTGCCGTACCAGGCAGTGATACAGCCCGCCAGGATGCTCTCGATTGTGCATCTGTAGAAGTTTGTGAGTGCTTTTGGTGACAAGCCGAATTTCTTCAGCCTCCTGAGGTTGAATAGGCGCTGCCGCGCCTTCTTCACGACGCTGTCAGTGTGAGTGGACCAATTCAGTTTGTCTGTGATGTGTATGCCGAGGAACTTAAAACTAGCTACCCTCTCCACTACTGTTCCATCGATGTGGATAGGGGGGTGTTCCCTCTGCTGTTTCCTGAAGTCCACAATCAGCATGAGTGAAGGATGCTTTGTTGCAATATAGGAAGCCGATTCTAGATTTAATTTTGGATAGGAGATGCTTAATGTGACTCTGGAAGGAGAGTTTACAGTCTAACCAGACACCTAGGTATTTGAAGTTGTCCACGTATTCTAAGGCACAACCGTCCAGAGTAGTGATGTTGGATGGGCAGGCAGGTGCGGGCAGCGATTGGTTGAAGAGCTTGCATTTAGTTTTACTTTTATTTAAGAGCAGTTGGAGGCCACAGAAGGAGAGTTGTATGGCATTGAAGCTCGTCTGGAGGTTAGTTAAAACCTGTTGGAACTACCCATCCCGGATCCGGGAGAATTGTCATCAACTACACTAATTAGCATAGCGCAACGGCCAAATAATCTTACTCGAAATTATTCATATTCATGAAATCATGAAATCACAAGTGAACTATAGCGAAACACAGCTTAGCCTTTTGTTAACCTCTTGAAACTCAATCAGCATCGTTCACACCCTCTTAAGCTTCAGCCCCACCCTTCGCTTACAAGACTGATAGGTTCCCAAGGGACGGTTGAGCTAACGTAGGCTAATATGATTAGCATGAGGTTGAGCTAACGTAGGCTAATATGATTAGCATGAGGTTGAGCTAACGTAGGCTAATATGATTAGCATGAGGTTGAGCTAACGTAGGCTAATATGATTAGCATGAGGTTGAGCTAACGTAGGCTAATATGATTAGCATGAGGTTGAGCTAACGTAGGCTAATATGATTAGCATGAGGTTGTAAGTAACAAGAACATTTCTCAGGACATAGACATATCTGATATTGGCAGAAAGCTTAAATTATTGTTAATGTAACTGCCCAATTTACAGTAGCTATTACAGTGAGATAATACCATGCTATTGTTTGAGGAGAGTACACAGTTTTGAACATGAAAGTTATTAATAAACCAATTAGGCACATTTGTGCAGTCTTGATACAACATTTTGAATAGATATGCAATGGATCATTGGATCAGTCTAACATTTTACACATATAATGCTGCCGTCTAGTGGCCAAAATCTATATTGCACCTGGGCTGGAATAATGCTTTCTCTTGCATTTCAAAGATGATGGAAAAATAAGAAATGCCTGTTTGTTTCTTTGTATTATCTTTTACTAATGTGTTATATTCTCCTACATTACTTTCACATTTCCACAAAATGTGTTTCCTTTCAAATGGTATCAATCATATCCTTGCTTCAGAATGCATATCTTTGCTTCAAAATGTTTACGTTCATTCTGATTATGTCCAGGGAATCACAACATCCTTAAATATATAATATATGTCAATATCTTTTTTAGAATGAAGTGTATATTTCCCTTGACGGCTGAATGTAAAAATGGTTCAGTTTACCCCACTCTTCCCTCATGTATTAACTAAAAACACACAATAAATTAAATTAAAACGAGTTTCATTATTTAAATTAGGCGGTTGTCAAAACGTATCAATACGTTGTCATAATATAATATATGCCATTTAGCAGACGCTTTTATCCAAAGAGACTTACAGTCATGGTAAGTGTGTGTGTGTGTGTGTGTGTGTGTGTGTGTGTGTGTGTGTGTGTGTGTGTGTGTGTGTGTGTGTGTGTGTGTGTGTGTGTGTGTGTGTGTGTGTGTGTGTGTGTGTGTGTGTGTGTGTGTGTGTGTGTGTGTGTGTGTGTTCGTGATTTTCTGGTACACAGTGTGAATATCAGTCAGACATATTTCACTCGAGCTTCATGTTGTGCCAGGGCTTCACTTTCTTCTCCATGTCGTGCTAGGGCTTCCCTTTCTTCTCCATGTTGTGCTAGGGCTTCCCTTTCTTCCCTCCATGTTGTGCTAGGGCTTCCCTTTCTTCTCCATGTTGTGCTAGGGCTTCCCTTTCTTCCCTCCATGTTGTGCTAGGGCTTCCCTTTCTTCCCTCCATGTTGTGCTAGGGCTTCCCTTTCTTCTCCATGTCGTGCTAGGGCTTCCCTTTCTTCCCTCCATGTTGTGCTAGGGCTTCCCTTTCTTCTCCATGTTGTGCTAGGGCTTCCCTTTCTTCCCTCCATGTTGTGCTAGGGCTTCCCTTTCTTCTCCATGTTGTGCTAGGGCTTCCCTTTCTTCCCTCCATGTTGTGCTAGGGCTTCCCTTTCTTCTCCATGTTGTGCTAGGGCTTCCCTTTCTTCCCTCCATGTTGTGCTAGGGCTTCCCTTTCTTCTCCATGTTGTGCTAGGGCTTCCCTTTCTTCTCCATGTTGTGCTAGGGCTTCCCTTTCTTCTCCATGTTGTGCTAGGGCTTCCCTTTCTTCCCCCATGTTGTGCTAGGGCTTCCCTCTCTCCTCCATGGTGTGCTAGGGCTTCCCTTTCTTCCCCCATGTTGTGCTAGGGCTTCCCTTTCTTCCCCATGTTGTTCTAGGGCTTCCCTCTCTTCCCCCATGTTGTGCTAGGGCTTCCCTTTCTTCCCCATGTTGTGCTAGGGCTTCCTTTTTTCCCCCATGTTGTGCTAGGGCTTCCCTTTCTTCCCCCATGTTGTGCTAGGGCTTCCCTTTCTTCCCCATGTTGTGCTAGGGCTTCCCTCTCTTCCCCCATGTTGTGCTAGGGCTTCCCTTTCTTCCCCCATGTTGTGCTAGGGCTTCCCTTTCTTCCCCATGTTGTGCTAGGGCTTCCCTTTCTTCCCTCCATGTTGTGCTAGGGCTTCCCTTTCTTCCCCCATGTTGTGCTAGGGCTTCCCTTTCGTCCCTCCATGTTGTGCTAGGGCTTCCCTCTCTCCTCCATGTTGTGCTAGGGCTTCCCTTTCTTCTCCATGTTGTGCTAGGGCTTCCCTTTCTTCCCCCATGGTGTGCTAGGGCTTCCCTTTCTTCTCCATGGTGTGCTAGGGCTTCCCTTTCTTCTCCAATATGTGCTAGGGCTTCCCTTTCTTCCCTCCATGGTGGACTAGGGCTTCCCTTTCTTCCCTCCATGGTGTGCTAGGGCTTCTCTTTCTTCCCTCCATGTTGTGCTAGGGCTTCCCTTTCTTCCCTCCATGTTGTGCTAGGGCTTCCCTTTCTTCCCTTCATGGTGTGCTAGGGCTTCCCTTTCTTCCCCATGTTGTGCTACGGCTTCCCTTCCTCCCCCACGTTGTGCTAGGGCTTCCCTTTCCTTCCAGACTATTTATATTGACACCATTTCCCCTTTGTGCTTACACTGCTGATACTCTCTGTTGATGATCTATGTATAGTCACTCTACCTACTTCTACAATAACCTCGACTAATCTGTACCCCCCACACATTGACTCTGTACCTGTAGATTTTTGTCGTTCTTTAGTTTACATAGTAAATACTTTCTTAATTCTATTTCTATGTATGTTAGTTATGTAGCAGTTTACTTGATGTATTCGGTGCATCTGACAAATACAATTTGATTTGACTTGAGCAGACTTGGCTCTCAAGAGAAGACAGGCTATGTGCTCACTGCTCACAAAATGAGGTGGAAACTGAGCTGCACTTCCTAACCTCCTGCCCAATGTATGACCATATTAGAGACACATATTTCCCTCAGATTACACAGATCCATAAATAATTTGAAAACAAATCCAATGTTGATAAACTCCCATATTACTATTCATTTTTTAATTGTTTGTGGCGAAATCTGCTCGGAGCCTTCACCGTGCGCTGCCACTTTAAGAGCGCATGAGCAGTAAGGAAGGAGGAAATAAAGAGAGCTTGTTCAGCTGTTTGGGGAGGAGCTCTTGGGAGGCGCGACAGTTTGATTGTGTGTGCTGCAGAAGTTTTGTTTGTTTTCAGCGTTTGAAGTTTATAAAGTATTTAACTCGATCATCGGTGTGATCGCTTTAGATCGTGGTTGTTTTTGTTTGGGACCGCGCCCGTTATGGATCGCATGGATTAGCAGCAACATTGTTGCGAAGCTTTAACAAACAAACCAACAAACCATCGGACAGTCAGACACCGGCAGGCCTGAAGACCACAGCTAAGATTGATCTTTTTCTCTCTCTTTCTCTTCGCTCTCATTCCAGTGCTTTACCCTGCAACAGACTCTCTATTTGTTAAATGCACTGCCCATTGAAGTTCATTAGAGCTGGACTATTATTTCCCTGCCAGAAGTATTTGGATGGACATTTTAGTAGGTTACTTGCAAGCTGTATATTATGTGAACTGTTGAGGTGGGGTGTACTAATGACATGTGGCCGTGAAGACTGTGGACATTTTTAAGGCCTTTGTTGTGTCGATGAACACCCCCCACATTCATACCCTCTGCACTCACCCACTAGAAAATAATACAGATTATTGCAAATCCTATATTGATGACTGGGTTCGTTCTTGTATGAAGTTGCTGTTGAATTGCTCTGCCATTATTAGTATTAGTATTATTGTATGAGGTATTCTTGTTTGGGTTACCCCTGTGCTGTGATGTGGGTTTTATATGGTGTGTATTCTTTTCTCTCTCCACTGGCTATCTGGTAAACAGGCTACACTCTAGGCAGTCTCTTCTGCTGATGTGTGTGGGTCTGGTAGTGGTACTCTCTCTATTCTACTCTTTTCCTTTTGGCAGGGTTAATACCTGCCTGGCGCCCGAACAAAATCTTTCTTTACCCCTCTCTTAAGAAATACCGCTACATGTTTATTTCACTTTGGTTTATTGTCTATTTCACTTGCTTTGACAATGTTAACATGTGTTTCCCATGCTAATAAAGCCCCTTGAATTGAATTGTGTTCCAAATGACCCACTATTCCCTATATAGTCTTCTACTTTTGGCCAGTGTCCATAGGGTAGTCCACTATATATAGGGATTATGGTGTCATTTGGGACTCATCCTTGGCCTGTGAACTAGCAGGAAGCCTTCATCCGTCCATAGGAAATCAATGTTGTTTTCATTCAACCGGAGTGTGCCAGGTTCCTTCCTGAACACCCTATGTAGTGTGTTAACCTCCCATTAACAGAACAATGATTAACATAACATGGTGTCAAGGTTCTGGTTCTCGCTGTAAAGGTTTGAAGTAATCTCTCTCCAGCTATCCTCTCCTTCATTACTATCTCTCCTCTGCCAATCGGTGTTAACGGACAACGTTTAACAGTAGGGGATGGCGCCAAGCAATGACACGGATGAGAGAGAGAGAAGAGGAGAGAAGAGAAGAGAGAGAGAGAGAGAGAAGAGAAGAGAGAGAGAGGAGAGAGGAGAGAGAGAGAGAACAACAAAGTCTAGGTATTGGAGTGGCCATCACAAAGCCCTGACCTCAATCCCATAGAACATTTGTGGGCCGAACTGAAAAAGCGTGTGCGAGCAAGGAGGCCTACAAACCTGATTCAGTTACACCAGCTCTGTCAGGAATGGGACAAAATTCACCCAAATGCTCATGGAAGGCTACCTGAAACGTTTGACCCAAATTAAACAATTTAAAGGCAATGCTACCAAATACTAATTGAGTGTATGTAATCTTCTGACCCACTGGGAATGTGATGAAAGAAATAAAAGCTGAAATAAATAATTCTCTCTACTATTATTCTGACATTTCACATTCTTAAAATAAAGTGTTGATCCTAACTGACCTAAAACATGGATTGGTTAAATGTCAGGAATTGTGAAAAACTGAGTTTAAATGTATTTGGCTAAGGTGTATGTAAACTTCTGCCTCCCGACTTCAACTGTATACGCAGATAGTTGGTTTGGGATTTATAATGTAAAATCCTGGCAGTTTATTTGGACATCAAACATACAGTGCCTTGCGAAAGTATTCGGCCCCCTTGAACTTTGCGACCTTCAAACATAAAGATATAAAACTGTATTTTTTTGTGAAGAATCAACAACAAGTGGGACACAATCATGAAGTGGAACGACATTTATTGGATATTTCAAACTTTTTTAACAAATCAAAAACTGAAAAATTGGGCGTGCAAAATTATTAAGCCCCCTTAAGTTAATAATTTGTAGCGCCACCTTTTGCTGCGATTACAGCTGTAAGTCGCTTGGGGTATGTCTCTATCAGTTTTGCACATCGAGAGACTGAAATGTTTTCCCATTCCTCCTTGCAAAACAGCTCGAGCTCAGTGAGGTTGGATGGAGAGCATTTGTGAACAGCAGTTTTCAGTTCTTTCCACAGATTCTCGATTGGATTCAGGTCTGGACTTTGACTTGGCCATTCTAACACCTGGATATGTTTATTTTTGAACCATTCCATTGTAGATTTTGCTTTTTGTTTTGGATCATTGTCTTGTTGGAAGACAAATCTCCGTCCCAGTCTCAGGTCTTTTGCAGACTCCATCAGGTTCCAGAATGGTCCTGTATTTGGCTCCATCCATCTTCCCATCAATTTTAACCATCTTCCCTGTCCCTGCTGAAGAAAAGCAGGCCCAAACCATGATGCTGCCACCACCATGTTTGACAGTGGGGATGTTGTGTTCAAGGTGATGAGCTGTGTAGCTTTTACACCAAACATAACGTTTTGCAGTGTTGCCAAAAAGTTCAATTTTGGTTTCATCTGACCAGAGCACCTTCTTCCACATGTTTGGTGTGTCTCCCAGGTGGCTTGTGGCAAACTTTAAATGACACTTTTTATAGATATCTTTAAGAAATGGCTTTCTTCTTGCCACTCTTCCATAAAGGCCAGATTTGTGCAATATACGACTGATTGTTGTCCTATGGACAGAGTCTCCCACCTCAGCTGTAGATCTCTGCAGTTCATCCAGAGTGATCATGGGCCTCTTGGCTGCATCTCTGATCAGTCTTCTCCTTGTATGAGCTGAAAGTTTAGAGGGACGGCCAGGTCTTGGTAGATTTGCAGTGGTCTGATACTCCTTCCATTTCAATATTATCGCTTGCACAGTGCTCCTTGGGATGTTTAAAGCTTGGGAAATATTTTTGTATCCAAATCCGGCTTTAAACTTCTTCACAACAGTATCTCGGACCTGCCTGGTGTGTTCCTTGTTCTTCATGATGCTCTCTGCGCTTTTAACGGACCTCTGAGACTATCACAGTGCAGGTGCATTTATACGGAGACTTGATTACACACAGGTGGATTGTATTTATCATCATTAGTCATTTAGGTCAACATTGGATCATTCAGAGATCCTCACTGAACTTCTGGAGAGAGTTTGCTGCACTGAAAGTAAAGGGGCTGAATAATTTTGCACGCCCAATTTTTCAGTTTTGAACTGTTAAAAAAGTTTGAAATATCCAATAAATGTCGTTCCACTTCATGATTGTGTCCCACTTGTTGTTGATTCTTCACAAAAAAAATACAGTTTTATATCTTTATGTTTGAAGCCTGAAATGTGGCAAAAGGTCGCAAAGTTCAAGGGGGCCGAATACTTTCGCAAGGCACTGTATCTATTGGAAAACGGTTTACATTGTGAACTGACTGGATTGTTGATGTAGTTGACCCTGTTTATTTCTATTAAATATTTCATATTGAATTTTGCTCCACAGAGAGTTTCACAGCCAAGAATGCAAGAGAAATGTTTACAATTATTTAATGAGGTCAGGCTATTGGAACAAGGACTGGTCATTGGGTGTGTATGGAGTTGGCAAAATGTGATAACAATGGGGGAGATTCTGGCCAATGGGAAGGAGGACAAGTAACACACACTGCCAATGGGGGTAACAATGGGGGAGATTCTGGCCAATGGGAAGGAGGACAAGTAACACACACTGCCAATGGGGGTAACAATGGGGGAGATTCTGGCCAATGGGAAGGAGGACAAGTAACACACACTGCCAATGGGGGTAACAATGGGGGAGTTGGCAAAAGGTGCCAATGGGGGTAACAATGGGGGAGATTCTGGCCAATGGGAAGGAGGACAAGTAACACACACTGCCAATGGGGGTAACAATGGGGGAGATTCTGGCCAATGGGAAGGAGGACAAGTAACACACACTGCCAATGGGGGTAACAATGGAGATTCTATCCAATGGGAAGCGGTCCTTGATCTGTGTGTCTGAACAACAGCCAGTCTTAAACCTGTTCAGAAGGAAATGATCTCAACAGAGAAAAATGTCCTCATGAGTGCCACCTATATCCCCCAATAGAATGTAACGATGATGATTTATTTAACTAGGCAAGTCAGTTAAGAACAAATTCTTATTTTCAATGATGGCCTAGGAACAGTGGGTTAACTGCCTGTTCAGGAGCAGAACGACAGATTTATACCTTGTCAGTTTGGGGATTCGAACTTGCAACCTTCCGGTTACTAGTCCAACGCTCTAACCACTAGGCTACCCTGCCGCCCCAGATGATGATGGTGGTGATGGTGGTGATGACGATGACGATGATGATGATGATGATGATGATGATGACGATGATGATGGTGATGATGACGATGATGATGATGCTTCTCTTCTTGTATTTTTTATATTTTTTATTAGTCAATTAAGAACAAATTATTATTTACAATGAACAGACACCTGAACTGTCAACGTATTTTTACCTTGTCAGCTCGGGGATTCGATCCAGCAACCAATACTGCCCCCACACTCTAACTACTAGATTATTCTAGGCCCAGGGAACATGTACTAGTCTGTGGCAACCTAAATGCCAGAACTGGACAAGAACCTGACTCCCTCAGCACACAGGGGGACAAACATCTGCCTGGAGGTGACAGCATTCCCTCCCCCATATGCCCCCTTAGGTACAACTATGACAACATAACCAACAAAAACGGGTCACAACTCCTGCAGCTCTGTCGCACGCTGGGTATGTACATAGTCAATGGAGGGACTCCTATGGTAGGTACACCTATAGCTCATCTCTTGGCAGTAGTACTGTAGACTACTTTATCCCTGACCTCAACCCAGAGTCTCTCAGAGTTCACAGTCAGTCCACTGACACCCCTATCAAATCACAGCAAAATCACAGTCTACTTGAACAGAGCAATACTCAATCATGAGGCATCAAAGCCAAATGAACTGAATACTATTAAGAAATGCTGTCGAGGGAAATCTACCAAAAAAACAATTAGGCAACAACAAATGTATTCCCTTTTAGAAAACTTCTTGGACAAGACGTTTCACTGTAATAGTGAAGGTGTAAACTTGGCAGTAGAAACCCTAAACAGTATATTTGATCTCTCAGCTTCCCTATCAAATCTAAACATTTCAAGCAGAAAACTATCAACAGAAAGGGGGATAGAGAGAGGTTTCCCTGCAATAGTGAAGGTGTAAACTTAGCAGTAGGAAGGATGAACAGTATGTTTGACCTATCAGTTATCATTCAAATGAAAATGCAAGCAGAAAACCTAAGAACACAAACAACAATGACACAAGGTTTGATGAAGAATTCAACAACCTTTGAAATAAATGGAGAAACCTATCCAACCAATAACGATCTATCTAACCAACTATCCAATCAAAAACACAGAGAACCAGAAAACCTTAGATTACTCATTCACTATGGTGAATCACTAAAACAATACAGAAATACACTACGGGAAAAGAAGGAACAGCACGTCAGAAATCAGCTCAATGTAATTGAAGAATCCATAGAATCAAAACACTTCTGGGAAACACTAAACAAACAACAACACAAAGAATTATCTTTCCAAAACGGTGATGTATGGGTAAACCAGTTCTCCAAACTGATTGGCTCTATAACAAACAACAACACAAAGAATTATCTTTCCAAAACGGTGATGTGTGGGTAAACCAGTTCTCCAAACTGATTGGCTCTATAACAAACAACAACACAAAGAATTATCTTTCCAAAACGGTGATGTGTTCTCCAAACTGGGTAAACCAGTTCTCCAAACTGATTGGCTCTATAACAAACAACAACACAAAGAATTATCTTTCCAAAACGGTGATGTGTGGGTAAACCAGTTCTCCAAACTGATTGGCTCTATAACAAACAACAACACAAAGAATTATCTTTCCAAAACGGTGATGTGTGGGTAAACCAGTTCTCCAAACTGATTGGCTCTATAACAAACAACAACACAAAGAATTATCTTTCCAAAACGGTGATGTGTGGGTAAACCAGTTCTCCAAACTGATTGGCTCTATAACAAACAACAACACAAAGAATTATCTTTCCAAAACGGTGATGTGTGGGTAAACCAGTTCTCCAAACTGATTGGCTCTATAACAAACAACAACACAAAGAATTATCTTTCCAAAACGGTGATGTGTGGGTAAACCAGTTCTCCAAACTGATTGGCTCTATAACAAACAACAACACAAAGAATTATCTTTCCAAAACGGTGATGTGTGGGTAAACCAGTTCTCCAAACTGATTGGCTCTATAACAAACAACAACACAAAGAATTATCTTTCCAAAACGGTGATGTGTGGGTAAACCAGTTCTCCAAACTGATTGGCTCTATAACAAACAACAACACAAAGAATTATCTTTCCAAAACGGTGATGTGTGGGTAAACCAGTTCTCCAAACTGATTGGCTCTATAACAAACAACAACAACAAACAACACAAAGAATTATCTTTCCAAAACGGTGATGTGTGGGTAAACCAGTTCTCCAAACTGATTGGCTCTATAACAAACAACAACACAAAGAATTATCTTTCCAAAACGGTGATGTGTAACAAACAACAACACAAAGGGTAAACCAGTTCTCCAAACTGATTGGCTCTATAACAAACAACAACACAAAGAATTATCTTTCCAAAACGGTGATGTGTGGGTAAACCAGTTCTCCAAACTGATTGGCTCTATAACAAACAACAACACAAAGAATTATCTTTCCAAAACGGTGATGTGTGGGTAAACCAGTTCTCCAAACTGATTGGCTCTATAACAAACAACAACACAAAGAATTATCTTTCCAAAACGGTGATGTGTGGGTAAACCAGTTCTCCAAACTGATTGGCTCTATAACAAACAACAACACAAAGAATTATCTTTCCAAAACGGTGATGTGTGGGTAAACCAGTTCTCCAAACTGATTGGCTCTATAACAAACAACAACACAAAGAATTATCTTTCCAAAACGGTGATGTGGGTAAACCAGTTCTCCAAACTGATTGGCTCTATAACAAACAACAACACAAAGAATTATCTTTCCAAAACGGTGATGTGTGGGTAAACCAGTTCTCCAAACTGATTGGCTCTATAACAAACAACAACACAAAGAATTATCTTTCCAAAACGGTGATGTGTGGGTAAACCAGTTCTCCAAACTGATTGGCTCTATAACAAACAACAACACAGTATACATGATCACGAGTCTGTAAAGCTGTCATCAAGGCAAAGGGTGGCTACATTTAAAGAATATAACATCTAAAATATATTTGATTTGTTTAACACTTTTTTGTTGATTACTACATGATTCCATATGTGTTATTTCATAGTTTTATTTTACAATGTAGACAATAGTCAAAATAATGAAAAACCCTTGAATGAGTAGGTGTGTGTATTTATTATGTATTTTTTTCCACCAATTCCAATTTACATCAATTTGTATAACAAACCCAAATTGAGTCCTTTTTTTTAGTATAGCCAATTGGAATTTGTTGTCTGTATATTTGATCATTTCATTGAGGATACCATCGACACCACAGGCCTTTTTGGGTTGGAGGGTTTTTTATTTTGTCCTGTAACTCATTCAATATAATTGGAGAATCCAGTGGGTTCTGGAATCCAGTGGGTTCTGGAATCCAGTGGGTTCTGGAATCCAGTGGGTTCTGGTCTTTAATAGTTGATTCTAAGATCTGTATTTGATCATGTATATGTTTTTGTTCTTTATTATTTGTTATAGAACCAACAAGATTGGAGAAGTGGTTTACCCACACATCTCCATTTTGGAAAGATCATTCTTAATGTTGTTGTTTGTTTAGTGATTCTCTCTCTCTCTCTCTTCTCTCTTCTCTCTCTCTCTCTCTCTCTCTCTCTCTCTCTCTCTCTCTCTCTCTCTCTCTCTCTCTCTCTCTCTCTCTCTCTCTCTCTCTCTCTCTCTCTCTGTTCTCTCTCTCTCTCTCTGTGTCTCTGTTCTCTCTCTCTCTCTGTCTCTCTCTCTCTCTCTCTCTGTCTCTCTCTCTCTCTCTCTCTCTCTCTCTCTCTCTCTCTCTCTCTCTCTCTCTCTCTCTCTCTCTCTCTCTCTCTCTCTCTCTCTCTCTCTCTCTCTCTCTCAATTTTGAAGGGATTGAAGGGCTTTATTGTCATGGGAAACATGTGTTAACATTGCTAAAGCAAGTGAGGAAGATAATATACAAAAGTGAAATAAACAATAAAAAGTGAATAGTAAACATTACACATACAGAAATGTTACACTCCCTCCCTTCCTCCATCCCTCTCTCTCTCTCCCTCTCTTTCTGGCTGTGAGTTAGGAGATGCCTCCTGCTGAGACCGTGTCTGCTGAAGGAGTGAGGTACTGTAATCGGATGGCCAGGTGTGAGGGGGGGGGCTGACCCTGAGGTGGGGACGGAAATAGGTACGGACAGCTATTCCAGGACAAAAGAATGAGCTGCATGGCTAATGACTCCCACAGGGCCAGATGTTCTTCCTGCTAGGGCTGTTCTACCTGCTAGGGCTGTTCTACCTGCTAGGGCTGCTAGTAACTCCCACAGGGGAGGCTGTTCTACCTGCTAGGGCTGCTAGTAACTCCCACAGGAGAGACTGCTCTACCTGCTAGGGCTGCTAGTACCTCCCACAGGGTCAGCTGTTCTTCCTGCTAGGGCTGTTCTTCCTGCTAGGGCTGTTCTACCTGCTAGGGCTGTTCTACCTGCTAGGTCTGCTAGTAACTCCCACAGGGGAGTCTGTTCTACCTGCTAGGGCTGCTAGTAACTCCCACAGGAGAGGCTGCTCTGCCTGCTAGGGCTGCTAGTACCTCCCACAGGAGAGGCTGCTCTGCTTGCTAGGGCTGCTAGTACCTCCCACAGGGTCAGCTGTTCTACCTGCTAGGGCTGCTAGTACCTCCCACAGGAGAGGCTGCTCTACCTGCTAGGGCTGCTAGAACTCCCACAGGGTCAGCTGTTCTTCCTGCTAGGGCTGCTAGTAACTCCCACAGGAGAGGCTGCTCTGCCTGCTAGGGCTGCTCTGCCTGCTAGGGCTTTACACACACACACACACACACACACACACACACACACACACACACACACACACACACACACACACACACACACACACACACACACACACACACACACAAAACACACACACAAAAACAGACTAATGTGATGTAAAAATCTCACATTCAGATTAATACACACAGGAAAACTGTCAAACAAATTACAATACTCTCTTACGTAGTAAAAATGCCAATGGTGAGAGATTTCCATCCCTCTAGACACAGAGCAGTTTTACATCCATTTGAGATCTCCAGTCTAGTGGAAATCAGTCCTCTGGTCCATCTAGTCTGAAGGAGGGTTTTGTTATTAAGGAGATATTCTGCACCGGTGAAGCAGCAGCAATAATACAAAGGAAATCATGACTGAAATCTCTCAGACGTACCACTCTATCATTACCTGTCCCACTGTGTTTCTCTCTTCTTCTCTCATCTCATCCCTTCCTCTCTCTCTCATCTCATCTCATCCCTTCCTCTCTCTCTCATCTCATCTCATCCCTTCCTCTCTCTCTCATCTCATCTCATCCCTTCCTCTCTCTCTCATCTCATCTCATCCCTTCCTCTCTCTCTCATCTCATCTCATCCCTTCCTCTCTCTCTCATCTCATCTCATCCCTTCCTCTCTCTCTCATCTCATCTCATCCCTTCCTCTCTCTCTCATCTCATCTCATCCCTTCCTCTCTCTCTCATCTCATCTCATCTCTTCCTCTCTCTTCTTCTCTCATCTCATCTCTTCCTCTCTCTTCTTCTCTCATCTCATCTCTTCCTCTCTCTCTCATCTCACCTAGTCTCTCTCTCTCTCTCTCTCATCTCACCTAGTCTCTCTTCCTCTCTCTCTCATCTCACCTAGTCTCTCTCCTCTCTCTCTCATCTCACCTAGTCTCTCTCTCTCTCTCTCTCATCTCACCTAGTCTCTCTCTCTCTCTCATCTCACCTATTCTCTCTCTCTCTCTCTCTCTCTCATCTCACCTATCTCTCTCTCTCTCTCTCTCTCATCTCACCTAGTCTCTCTCTCTCTCTCTCTCATCTCACCTAGTCTCTCTCTCTCTCTCTCTCTCTGTCTCTCTCTCTCTCTCTCTCTCTCTCTCTCTCTCTCTCTCTCTCTCTCTCTCTCTCTCTCTCTCTCCTCTTCTCTCTCTAATATATCTCTCTCTCTCTCTCTCTCTCTCTCTCTCTCTCTCTCTCTTCTCTCTCTCCTCTTCTCTCTCTAATATATCTTCTCTCTCATCTCTTCTCTCTCTCATATCTTCTCTCTCTCATACCTCTTCTCTCTCTAATATCTCTTCTCTCTCATCTCTTCTCTCTTATATCTTCTCTCTCTCATCTCTTCTTTCTCTTACTGGTCACTCAGGTGACATTCCCTGACAAAAAGTACATCACTGATGGCCTGTGACTAATGGTCTCTATCTTCTATACAGAGGACCTGTGACTAATGGTCTCTATCTTCTATACAGAGGACCTGTGACTATAGGCCTCTATCTTCTATACAGAGGACCTGTGACTATAGGTCTCTATCTTCTATACAGAGGACCTGTGAGTAATGGTCTCTATCTTCTATACAGAGGACCTGTGAGTAATGGTCTCTATCTTCTATACAGAGGACCTGTGACTATAGGTCTCTATCTTCCGGGGCGGCAGCGTAGCCTAGTGGTTAGAGCGTTGGACTAGTAACCGGAAGGTTGCGAGTTCAAACCCCCGAGCTGACAAGGTCGTTCTGCCCCTGAACAGGCAGTTAACCCACTATTCCCAGGCCGTCATTGAAAATAAGAATGTGTTCTTAAATGACTTGCCTAGTTAAATAAAGGTAAAATTTAAATAAATAAAAATATATATAGAGGACCTGTGAATAATGTGATATTCAGTTGACCAATTAAAAACAGGCTCTAATATCCAAGTGTTGATCAAATGTATTTCAACAGGCATCAGAGAAGAGACTGCAGCCAAGTTAGCACGCTATTCCCATACGACTCTGGTCTAAAGTAGTGCACTACATAGGGAATAGTGTGCCATACCCCATAGGGCCCTGGTCTAAAGTAATGCACTACAAAGGCCGGAACCTAGAAAGGCCGGAACCTAGGAAGTAACCTAGATAGGAACCAGGCTCTGAGGGGTGACCAATCCTCTTCTGGCTATGCCGGGTGGAGAGGAACCAAACCAGGCTGTGAGGGGTGACCAATCCTCTTCTGGTTATGCCGGGTGGAGAGGAACCAGGCTCTGAGGGGTGACCAATCCTCTTCTGGCTATGCCGGGTGGAGAGGAACCAGGCTCTGAAGTGTGGCCAGTCCTCTTCTTGCTATGCCGGGTGGAGAGGAACCAGGCTCTGAAGTGTGGCCAATCCTCTTCTGGCTATGCCGGGTGGAGAGGAACCAGGCTCTGAAGTGTGGCCAGTACTCCTCTGGTTATGCTGGGTGGAGATTATAACAGTCCGGTGAACAGGTCAGGGTTCTGTAGCCGCAGGCAGAACAGTTGAAACTGGAGCAGCAGTACAGCCAGGTGGACTGGGGACAGCAAGGAGTCATCATGCCAGGTAGTCCTGAGGTGTGGTCTTAGGGCTCAGGGCCCCCGAGAGAGAGAAAGAAAGAGAGAGAGAGAAAGAGAGAACATACTTAAATTCATATAGGAAGTACAGCGGGAGCTGTACTTCCTCAGTGGTAGGGAGGCGAGCAGGCCAGAGGTGGATGAACGCAGTGCCCTTGTTTGGGTGTAGGGCCTGATCAGAGCCTGGAGGTACTGAGGTGCCGTTCCCCTCACAGCTCCGTAGGCAAGCACCATGGTCTTGTAGCGGATGCGAGCTTCAACTGGAAGCCAGTGGAGAGAACGGAGGAGCGGGGTGACGTGAGAGAACTTGGGAAGGTTGAACACCAGACGGGCTGCGGCGTTCTGGATGAGTTGAAGGGGTTTAATGGCACAGGCAGGGAGCCCAGCCAACAGCGAGTTGCAGTAATCCAGACGGGAGATGACAAGTGCCTGGATTAGGACCTGCGCCGCTTCCTGTGTGAGGCAGGGTCGTACTCTGCGGATGTTGTAGAGCATGAACCTACAGGAACGGGCCACCGCCTTGATGTTGGTTGAGAACGACAGGGTGTTGTCCAGGATCACGCCAAGGTTCTTAGCGCTCTGGGAGGAGGACACAATGGAGTTGTCAACCGTGATGGCGAGATCATGGAACGGGCAGTCCTTCCCCGGGAGGAAGAGCAGCTCTGTCTTGCCGAGGTTCAGCTTGAGGTGGTGATCCGTCATCCACACTGATATGTCTGCCAGACATGCAGAGATGCGATTCGCCACCTGGTCATCAGAAGGGGGAAAGGAGAAGATTAATTGTGTGTCGTCTGCATAGCAATGATAGGAGAGACCATGTGAGGTTATGACAGAGCCAAGTGACTTGGTGTATAGCGAGAATAGGAGAGGGCCTAGAACAGAGCCCTGGGGGACACCAGTGGTGAGAGCGCGTGGTGAGGAGACAGATTCTCGCCCCGCCACCTGGTAGGAGCGACCTGTCAGGTAGGACGCAATCCAAGCGTGGGCCGCGCCGGAGATGCCCAACTCGGAGAGGGTGGAGAGGAGGATCTGATGGTTCACAGTATCGAAGGCAGCCGATAGATCTAGAAGGATGAGAGCAGAGGAGAGAGAGTTAGCTTTAGCAGTGCGGAGCGCCTCCGTGATACAGAGGAGAGCAGTCTCAGTTGAATGACTAGTCTTGAAACCTGACTGATTTGGATCAAGAAGGTCATTCAGAGAGAGATAGCGGAAGAGCTGGCCAAGTAAGGCACGTTCAAGAGTTTTGGAGAGAAAAGAAAGAAGGGATTCTGGTCTGTAATTGTTGACATCGGAGGGATCGAGTGTAGGTTTTTTCAAAAGGGGTGCAACTCTCGCTCTCTTGAAGACGGAAGGGAGGTAGCCAGCGGTCAGGGATGAGTTGATGAGCGAGGTGAGGTAAGGGAGAAGGTCTCCGGAAATGGTCTGGAGAAGAGAGGAGGGGATAGGTTCAAGCGGGCAGGTTGTTGGGCGGCCGGCCGTCACAAGACGCGAGATTTCATCTGGAGAGAGAGGGGAGAAAGAGGTCAGAGCACAGGGTAGGGCAGTGTGAGCAGAACCAGCGGTGTCGTTTGACTTAGCAAACGAGGATCGGATGTCGTCGACCTTCTTTTCAAAATGGTTGACGAAGTCATCTGCAGAGAGGGAGGAGGGGGGGAGGATTCAGGAGGGAGGAGAAGGTGGCAAAGAGCTTCCTAGGGTTAGAGGCAGATGCTTGGAATTTAGAGTGGTAGAAAGTGGCTTTAGCAGCAGAGACAGAGGAGGAAAATGTAGAGAGGAGGGAGTGAAAGGATGCCAGGTCCGCAGGGAGGCGAGTTTTCCTCCATTTCCGCTCGGCTGCCCGGAGCCCTGTTCTGTGAGCTCGCAATGAGTCATCGAGCCACGGAGCGGGAGGGGAGGACCGAGCCGGCCTGGAGGATAGGGGACATAGAGAGTCAAAGGATGCAGAGAGGGAGGAGAGGAGGGTTGAGGAGGCAGAAGCAGGAGATAGGTTGGAGATGGTTTGAGCAGAGGGAAGAGATGATAGGATGGAAGAGGAGAGAGTAGCGGGGGAGAGAGAGCGAAGGTTGGGACGGCGCGATACCATCCGAGTAGGGGCAGTGTGGGAGATGTTGGATGAGAGCGAGAGGGAAAAGGATACAAGGTAGTGGTCGGAGACTTGCAGGGGAGTTGCAATGAGGTTAGTGGAAGAACAGCATCTAGTAAAGATGAGGTCGAGCTTATTGCCTGCCTTGTGAGTAGGGGGGAAGGTGAGAGGGTGAGGTCAAAAGAGGAGAGGAGTGGAAAGAAGGAGGCAGAGAAGAATGAGTCAAAGGTAGACGTGGGGAGGTTAAAGTCGCCCAGAACTGTGAGAGGTGAGCCGTCCTCAGGAAAGGAGCTTATCAAGGCATCAAGCTCATTGATGAACTCTCCGAGGGAACCTGGAGGGCGATAAATGATAAGGATGTTAAGCTTGAAAGGGCTGGTAACTGTGACAGCATGGAATTCAAAGGAGGCGATAGACAGATGGGTAAGGGGAGAAACAGAGAATGACCACTTGGGAGAGATGAGGATCCCGGTGCCACCACCCCGCTGACCAGAAGCTCTCGGGGTGTGCGAGAACACGTGGGCGGACGAAGAGAGAGCAGTAGGAGTAGCAGTGTTGTCTGTGGTGATCCATGTTTCCGTCAGTTCCAAGAAGGTGAGGGACTGGAGGGAGGCATAGGCTGAGATGAACTCTGCCTTGTTGGCCGCAGATCGGCAGTTCCAGAGGCTACCGGAGACCTGGAACTCCACGTGGGTCGTGCGCGCTGGGACCACCAGATTAGGGTGGCCGCGGCCACGCGGTGTGGAGCGTTTGTATGGTCTGTGCAGAGAGGAGAGAACAGGGAATATTAATTCAAAACCTTGAATTAATATGAACTAATCAGGAAGTGATAAAACCTTGAATTAATATGAACCAATCAGGAAGTGATTAAAACCTTGAATTAATATGAACCAATCAGGAAGTGATTAAAACCTTGAATTAATATGAACCAATCAGGAAGTGATAAAACCTTGAATTAATATGAACCAATCAGGAAGTGATTAAAACCTTGAATTAATATGAACCAATCAGGAAGTGATAAAACCTTGAATTAATATGAACCAATCAGGAAGTGATTATGGATACATTTTTCAGCATAATTTTTGGACTGTAAGTTTAAGATTGTTGCGATGTTAGGTACTGTTGAAGTTCAACAAGGAAGAAGCCACTGCTCCAAAACCGCCATTAAAAAAAAGCCAGACTACGGTTTGCAAATGCACATGGGGACAAAGATCGTACTTTTTTGGAGAAATGTCCTCTGGTCTGATGAAACAAAAATATAACTGTTTGGCCATAATGACAATCGTTATGTTTGGAGGAAAAAGGGGGAGGCTTGCAAGCCGAAGAACACCATCCCAACCGTGAAGTACTTTAAATGAAGGTCAAATTAAATGCGGCACTGGGGAATAAGGTGCTATTTGAGAGACTGGGGAATAAGGTGCTATTTGAGAGACTGGGGAATAAGGTGCCATTTGAGAGACTGGGGAATAAGGTGCTATTTGAGAGACTGGGGAATAAGGTGCTATTTGAGAGACTGGGGAATAAGGTGCTATTTGAGAGACTGGGGAATAAGGTTCCATTTGAGAGACTGGGGAATAAGGTGCCATTTGAGAGACTGGGGAATAAGGTGCCATTTGAGAGACTGGGGAATAAGGTGCCATTTGAGAGACTGGGGAATAAGGTGCCATTTGAGAGACTGGGGAATAAGGTGCTATTTGAGAGACTGGGGAATAAGGTGCCATTTGAGAGACTGGGGAATAAGGTGCCATTTGAGAGACTGGGGAATAAGGTGCCATTTGAGAGACTGGGGAATAAGGTGCTATTTGAGAGACTGGGGAATAAGGTGCTATTTGAGAGACTGGGGAATAAGGTGCTATTTGAGAGACTGGGGAATAAGGTGCTATTTGAGAGACTGGGGAATAAGGTGCCATTTGAGAGACTGGGGAATAAGGTGCTATTTGAGAGACTGGGGAATAAGGTGCTATTTAACTCTCATATTCCCAGGATTAACTCTCATATTCCCTGGATTAACTCTCATATTCCCAGGATTAACTCTCATATTCCCTGGATAAACTCTCATATTCCCAGGATTAACTCTCATATTCCCTGGATTCACTCTCATATTCCCAGGATTAACTCTCATATTCCCAGGATTAACTCTCATATTCCCTGGATTAACTCTCATATTCCCTGGATTAACTCTCATATTCCCAGGATTAACTCTCATATTCCCAGGATTAACTCTCATATTCCCAGGATTAACTCTCATATTCCCAGGATTAACTCTCATATTCCCAGGAATAACTCTCATATTCCCAGGATTAACTCTCATATTCCGTGGATTAACTCTCATATTCCCTGGATTAACTCTCATATTCCCAGGATTAACTCTCATATTCCCAGGATTAACTCTCATATTCCCTGGATTAACTCTCACATTCCCATGATTAACTCTCATATTCCCAGGATTAACTCTCATATTCCCAGGATTAACTCTCATATTCCCTGGAATCCCTTGACATTATTAGTAAATGGCATTAACCCCACATTGATATGTCTTTTCTTGGTTTTTAAATGATGGACATAGAGGCTGCATCCCAAATGACAACCTTTACCTAAAGTAGTTCACTACTTTTGACCAGGACCCATTGTGCTCTCATTTTATCTTATCTGTGAACATAGACAGGGCTCTAACTCCTCTAGCTCCACAATGAGATAGGGTGCAGGTCAGGCAGCAGGCTGTTAGCCAGCCTGCCAGCATAGTGGAGTCTGCCACTTAGCACAGTCAGTGTAGTCAGCTCAGCTATCCCCATTGAGACCGTGTCTGTGCCTCAATCTAGGTCGGGCAAAACTAAACACGGCGGTGTTGGTGTTTGCCTTATCAATCTCACTGGAATAAAGACCTCCTCCAATTCTGTCATTATTGAAAGAGATTGTGTTATCTCACATCTCAAAATAGGGCTACTTAATATTAGATCGCTCACTTCCAAGGCTGTTATAGTCAATGAACTAATCACTGATCATAATCTTGATGTGATTGGCCTGACTGAAAAATGAGTCCTCTCCTCCTGGTTACACTAGTGACCATATCCCCCGTGCATCCCACGAAGGCGGAGGTGTGGCTAACATTTACGATAGCAAATGTTAATTTACAAAAAAACAAAATTACTGCGTTTTCGTCTTTTGAGCTTCTCGTCATGAAATCGATGCATTCTACTTTTACTTTTAATAGCTACAGTTTACAGGCCCCCTGGGCCATATACAGCGTTCCTCACTGAGTTTCCTGAATTCCTATCGGACCTTGTAGTCATAGCAGATAATATTCCAATTTTTGCTGACTTTAATATTCACATGGAAAAGTCCACAGACCCACTCCAAAAAGCTTTCGAAGCCATCATCGACTCAGTGGGTTTTGTCCAACATGTCTCCGCACCTACTCACTGCCACAGTCATACTCTGGACCTAGTTCTGTCCCGTGGTATAAATATTGTGGATCTAAATGTTTTTCCTCATAATCCTGGACTATCAGACCACCATTTTATTACATTTGCAATCGCAACAACTAATCTGCTCAGACCCCAACCAAGGATCATCAAAAGTTGTGCTATAAATTCCCGGACAACCCAAAGATTCCAGACTCCCTCCACCTAACCAAGGACGTCAGAGTACAAAAATCAGTTAACCACCTAACCGAGGAACTCAATTTAACCTTGCATAATACCCTAGGTGCAGACATACCCCTAAAAACGAAAAACATTTGTCATAAGAAACTAGCTCCTTGGTATACAGAAAATAACCGAGCTCTGAAGCAAGATTACAGAAAATTGGAAGGGAAATGGTGCTACACCAAACTGGAAGTCTTCCGACTAGCTTGGAAAGACAGTACCGTGTCGTACTGAAGAGCCCTCACTGCTGCTACACCAAACTGATAGTCTTCCGACTAGCTTGGAAAGACAGTACCGTGTCGTACTGAAGAGCCCTCACTGCTGCTACACCAAACTGGAAGTCTTCCGACTAGGTTGGAAAGACAGTACCGTGTCGTACTGAAGAGCCCTCACTGCTGCTACACCAAACTGGAAGTCTTCCGACTAGCTTGGAAAGACAGTACCGTGTCGTACTGAAGAGCCCTCACTGCTGCTACACCAAACTGGAAGTCTTCCGACTAGCTTGGAAAGACAGTACCGTGTCGTACTGAAGAGCCCTCACTGCTGCTACACCAAACTGGAAGTCTTCCGACTAGCTTGGAAAGACAGTACCGTGTCGTACTGAAGAGCCCTCACTGCTGCTACACCAAACTGGAAGTCTTCTGACTAGCTTGGAAAGACAGTACTGTGCCGTATCGAAGAGCCCTCACTGCTGCTACACCAAACTGGAAGTCTTCCGACTAGCTTGGAAAGACAGTACCGTGTCGTACTGAAGAGCCCTCACTGCTGCTACAACAAACTGGAAGTCTTCCGACTAGGTTGGAAAGACAGTACCGTGTCGTACTGAAGAGCCCTCACTGCTGCTACACCAAACTGGAAGTCTTCCGACTAGCTTGGAAAGACAGTACCGTGTCGTACTGAAGAGCCCTCACTGCTGCTACACCAAACTGGAAGTCTTCCGACTAGCTTGGAAAGACAGTACCGTGTCGTACTGAAGAGCCCTCACTGCTGCTACACCAAACTGGAAGTCTTCCGACTAGCTTGGAAAGACAGTACCGTGTCGTACTGAAGAGCCCTCACTGCTGCTACACCAAACTGGAAGTCTTCTGACTAGCTTGGAAAGACAGTACTGTGCCGTATCGAAGAGCCCTCACTGCTGCTACACCAAACTGGAAGTCTTCCGACTAGCTTGGAAAGACAGTACCGTGTCGTACTGAAGAGCCCTCACTGCTGCTACAACAAACTGGAAGTCTTCTGACTAGCTTGGAAAGACAGTACTGTGCCATATCGAAGAGCCCTCACTGCTGCTACACCAAACTGGAAGTCTTCCGACTAGCTTGGAAAGACAGTACCGTGTCGTACTGAAGAGCCCTCACTGCTGCTACAACAAACTGGAAGTCTTCCGACTAGGTTGGAAAGACAGTACCGTGGATACTGAAGAGCCCTCACTGCTGCTACACCAAACTGGAAGTCTTCCGACTAGCTTGGAAAGACAGTACCGTGTCGTACTGAAGAGCCCTCACTGCTGCTACACCAAACTGGAAGTCTTCCGAACTTGGAAAGACAGTACCGTGTCGTACTGAAGAGCCCTCACTGCTGCTACACCAAACTGGAAGTCTTCCGACTAGCTTGGAAAGACAGTACCGTGTCGTACTGAAGAGCCCTCACTGCTGCTAGACCAAACTGGAAGTCTGGAAGGACTCTGACTAGCTTGGAAAGACAGTACTGTGCCGTATCGAAGAGCCCTCACTGCTGCTACACCAAACTGGAAGTCTTCCGACTAGCTTGGAAAGACAGTACCGTGTCGTACTGAAGAGCCCTCACTGCTGCTACAACAAACTGGAAGTCTTCCGACTAGGTTGGAAAGACAGTACCGTGTCGTACTGAAGAGCCCTCACTGCTGCTACACCAAACTGGAAGTCTTCTGACTAGCTTGGAAAGACAGTACTGTGCCGTATCGAAGAGCCTTCACTGCTGCTACACCAAACTGGAAGTCTTCCGACTAGCTTGGAAAGACAGTACCGTGTCGTACTGAAGAGCCCTCACTGCTGCTACACCAAACTGGAAGTCTTCCGACTAGCTTGGAAAGACAGTACCGTGTCGTACTGAAGAGCCCTCACTGCTGCTACACCAAACTGATAGTCTTCTGACTAGCTTGGAAAGACAGTACCGTGTTGTACTGAAGAGCCCTCACTGCTGCTACATCAAACTGGAAGTCTTCCGACTAGCTTGGGAAGACAGTACCGTGTCGTACTGAAGAGCCCTCACTGCTGCTACACCAAACTGGAAGTCTTCCGACTAGCTTGGGAAGACAGTACCGTGTCGTACTGAAGAGCCCTCACTGCTGCTACACCAAACTGGAAGTCTTCCGACTAGCTTGGGAAGACAGTACCGTGTCATACTGAAGAGCCCTCACTGCTGCTACACCAAACTGGAAGTCTTCCGACTAGCTTGGAAAGACAGTACCGTGTCGTACTGAAGAGCCCTCACTGCTGCTCGATCATCCTGTTTTTCCAACTTAATTGAAGAGAATAAGTACAATCCAAAATGTATTTTTGATTCTGTCGCAAAGATAACTAAAAAGCTGCATTCCCAAGAGAGGATGGCTTTCACTTCAGAAATGTATTATATAGAAAGTGTCAATGTATTCTACAGGAAGTAGCAATAAATTCTACAGGAAGTGTCCATGTATTATACAGGAAGTACCAATACATTCTACAGGAAGTGTCCATGTATTATACAGAAATAGGCAGTGTATTCTACAGGATGTGTCAATGTATTCTACAGGAAGTACCAATAAATTCTACAAGAAGTGTCCATGTATTATACAGGAAGTACCAATACATTCTACAGGAAGTGTCCATGTATTATACAGAAATAGGCAGTGTATTCTACAGGAAGTGTCCATGTATTCTACAGGATGTGTCAATGTATTCTACAGGAAGTGTCCATGTATTCTACAGGATGTGTCAATGTATTCTACAGGAAGTGTCCATGTATTCTAATAGGAAGTGTCCATGTATTCTACAGGATATGTCAATGTATTCTACAGGAAGTGTCCATGTATTCTACAGGATGTGTCAATGTATTCTACAGGAAGTGTCCATGTATTCTACAGGATGTGTCAATGTATTCTACAGGAAGTGTCCATGTATTCTAATAGGAAGTGTCCATGTATTCTACAGGATATGTCAATGTATTCTACAGGAAGTGTCCATGTATTCTACAGGATGTGTCAATGTATTCTACAGGAAGTGTCCATGTATTCTAATAGGAAGTGTCCATGTATTCTACAGGAAGTGAAGGGTCCATAGTCTGCTTCAACAAACCTCACAACAAACTGCAGCAAACCCAAACCTGAACCTAGCATTTACGTGAGATATCGCTCTCTCTATAATCTGACCCTCAGATCCATCCATCCTCGGAACAAAACACGAGGTGAGGAAGAAGGAATTATGAACAGTCGGGGATATATGGAAGGAAGTGGGAATGGTGTCAGAACGCTGAGCCTGCTGTAGGAGATAGAATGGTGTCAGAACACTGAGCCTGCTGTAGGAGATAGAATGGTGTCAGAACACTGAGCCTGCTGTAGGAGATATAATGTGTTTCAAGGCCCTGGTAACAGAGATAATGTGTGTCAAGGCCCTGGTAACAGATAGAATGTGTTTCAAGGCCCTGGTAACAGATAGAGCGTGTGTCAAGGCCCTGGTAACAGAGATAATGTGTGGCAAGGCCCTGGTAACAGAGATAATGTGTGGCAAGGCCCTGGTAACAGATAGAATGTGTGTCAAGGCCCTGGTAACAGATAGAGCGTGTGTCAAGGCCCTGGTAACAGATAGAATGTGCGTCAAGGCCCTGGTAACAGATAGAGCGTGTGTCAAGGCCCTGGTAACAGATAGAGCGTGTGTCAAGGCCCTAGTAACAGATAGAATGTGTGTCAAGGCCCTGGTAACAGATAGAATGTGTGTCAAGGCCCTGGTAACAGATAGAATGTGTGTCAAGGCCCTGGTAACAGATAGAATGTGTGTCAAGGCCCTGGTAACAGATAGAGGCTAAAGCAAAATCTTTGTTTTCTGAGACAATCTTGTTGCCGCCCCCATCTTGCTCCATCAGTGAAGGCAGGCCCATCGTTGCCATGACAAACACGATTACTTCCATCAGGAAGTCATCTGGACAGGATTACTTCTGGCAGGAAATGAAATCAATAAGGAGTTAAGTGGCAGTAGTGTCTGGCAGGGCTGACATTTACTGTGATTACTGTTGGTGTAGGTGATGAATACATTTCTCTCTGCTCTCCTCTGTCGCTCGCCCCTCTCTCCTTCTCTCAAACAAACACACTATCTCGCAGAGAAACACTTGACCTCTCGCTCTGTTTCTTCCCTGCTCTCACTCCCGACTTTCTCTGATGGGGTGACGACAGCAGTAGGTAGGTGTCATTTCTATCTATCATGTATCAAGGCATTAACCTCTCTTGGGTAGGGGTCAGTATTTTCACGTCCGGATGAAAAGTGTGCCCAAAGTAAACTGCCTGGTACTCAGGCCCAGAAGCTAGGATATGCATATAATTCGTAGATTACAGTTTTTAAAACTGTTAAAATAATTTATGTTAGTATAACATTACTAACATTAACATTATATGGCAGGCGAAACCCTGAGGACAAACCACCCCACCCAAAACACAATTCAGTCTACCACTGTTTTCAATGGCTGTCACTTTTATTATAAGGCAAAGTCCTCCCAGGTTGAAAGTTCTTAGTGCTTCCAGTAGATGTCAACAGTCTTTAGAAAAAGCTTCAGGCTGATTTCTGGAAAAACGAGCCAGAAATTGTAGTTTTTCTAGGTGGCTCCCATTTTAGCTGTAGTGTTTCCAAGCGCGTGAATGAGAGTGTTATCTTTGGTATTTTCCTCCGGTAAAGACAATAACAATTCTCCATCTTAAATTGTATCATTTATTTCCATATTAGGGTACCTGAGGTTTGATCATAAACGTTGTTTGACTTGTTCGGAAAAGTTTATTAGTAACGTTTGGGATTAATTTTGTATCCATTTTGATGGAGGGAAACTGGGTGGATTATTGACTGAAGCGCGCCAGCTAAACTGAGATTTTATGGATATGAAGAAGGACATTATCAAACAAAAGGACCATTTGTGATGTAACTGGGACCTTTTGGAGTGCCAACAGAAGAAGATCATCAAAGCTAAGGCATTTATTATATCGCTATTTCTGACTTTCTTGTCGCACCTGCCTGGTTGAAATATGTTTTCATGGTTTTGTATGCGGGGTGCTGTCCTCAGATAATCACATCTTTCTCCGTAAAGCTGGTTTGAAATCTGACACAGCGGCTGGATTAACAAGAAGTGAAGCTTTATTTTGTTGTATTACACTTGTGATTTTACGAAAGTTAAATATTTATAATTCTATAGTTTGAATTTCGCCGGATGTTGGCCTGGTGGACACTACCGTCCCACCTACCCATGAGCAGTTTTAATACAGAAAACCCCTACTACTGTAGCTGTCAGTGTTATGACTGTTCCACTGACAGCCAGCTCCTATCCGCGGGTCCATTGGAGGAAGGGTCCTTCAGTAGGTGTAATGGAGGAAGGGTCCTTCAGTAGGTGTAATGGAGGATGGTTCCTTCAGTGGGTGTAATGGAGGAAGGGTCCTTCAGTAGGTGTAATGGAGGATGGGTCCTTCAGTAGGTGTAATGGAGGATGGTTCCTTCAGTAGGTGTAATGGAGGATGGGTCTTTCAGTGGGTGTAATGGAGGATGGGTCCTTCAGTAGGTGTAATGGAGGATGGGTCCTTCAGTGGGTGTAATGGAGGATGGTTCCTTCAGTAGGTGTAATGGAGGATGGGTCCTTCAGTGGGTGTAATGGAGGATGGGTCCTTCAGTGGGTGTAATGGAGGATGGGTCATTCAGTAGGTGTAATGGAGGAAGGGTCCTTCAATGGGTCCATTGGAGGATGGGTCTATCAGAAGGTGAGCCGTGGGTGTGATACTGATGATGGTAAATGCCTCCTTCGGACACAATTCCGCAGAGTCTCCCTCCATCAGGGTAGGATGTTTCTAAACCACAGAATCTCCCTCCATCAGGGTAGGATGTTTCATCACCACAGAGTCTCCCTCCATCAGGGTAGGATGTTTCTAAACCACAGAATCTCCCTCCATCAGGGTAGGATGTTTCATCACCATAGAGTCTCCCTCCATCAGGGTAGGATATGTCTAAACCACAGAGTCTCCTTCCATCAGGGTAGGATGTTTCATCACCACAGAGTCTCCTTCCATCAGGGTAGGATGTTTCTAAACCACAGAGTCTCCTTCCATTAGGGTAGGATGTTTCTAAACCACAGAGTCTCCCTCCATCAGGGTAGGATGTTTCATCAACACAGAGTCTCCTTCCATCCGGGTAGGATGTTTCTAAACCACAGAGTCTCCCTCCATCAGGGTAGGATGTTTCTAAACCACAGAGTCTCCTTCCATCAGGGTAGGATGCGTCTAAACCACAGAGTCTCCTTCCATCAGGGTAGGATGTTTCTAAACCACAGAGTCTCCCTCCATCAGGGTAGGATGTCCCATTTCCTGTTTATCATGACAATGCCCCCGTGCGCAAAGTGAGGCCCACACTGAAATGGTTTGTCGAGATCGGCGTGGAAGAACTTGACTGGCCTGCACAGAGCCCTCACCTCAACCCCATCAAACCCCTTTTGGGATCATTTGGAACGCCGACTGCGAGCCAGTCCTAATCGGCCAACATCAGTGTCCAATCTCACTAATGTTCTTGTGGCTGAATGGAAGCAAGTCCCCTCAGCAATTTTCCAACATCTAGTGGAAAGCCTTCCCAGAAGAGTGGAGGCTGTTATAGCAGCAAAGGGGGGCCAACCTCATATTAGATGGGAGAGAGAGGAGAGGATGAGGGGGAGGATGGGGGAGATGGTGTGAGGGAGGCTGTGGGGAGGATGGGGGAGACAAGGGGAGAGAGTAGGATGAAAGGGAGGATAGACAGAGACAGGCCGAGTCAAGGGGCTCGGAACAGATTGCAGCTGCAGCAGATTGCTGCTCTCTGATGACAGGCTGGACTGGAAACACACACAAACACACACAAATACACACACACACAGTCTAGCTCTACTGTCGCTGGGCAGTTAGTCTGTGGCTACATCCCAGAGTCCACTACTTTTGGTCAGTGCTGCACTAGTTCTTAGTGGTTTCATCCAAACTTCCGAATACTGCCCCCTACCATAGACTGCCCCCGAAGAAGTTAACTGATATTAGACTCTTGTTTAATATCCATCGATTATTTATGATTATTTATTTTCTCACAGGTGACAGGTGTTCCGCTGACATGACGCTTTTTCAACACTTCGAAGATGCAAAATAAATAAAATAAATAAAAATTGTGAAACAAACAAGAAATAAGACTCCCAGTGTCTGTTGGAAAGTAGACACAACCAGGTTTTCCTCTAGGATTTTGCTTGCGCTCGGCTCTATTCCATTTATTTTTTTATCGGGAAAAACTCCCAAGTCCTTGCCAAATACAGTCATACCCATAACATGATGCAGCCACTACCATGCTTGAAAATATGAAGAGTGGTAGTCAGTGACATATTTTGTTGGATTTTCCCCAAACGTAATGATTCGTATTCAGTATGTTCGTAGTGACTGGGTGCATTGATACACCATCCAAAGTCTACAGTGGCTCGTGAAAGTATTCACCCCCCTTGGCATTTTTCCTATTTTGTTTCTTTACAACCTGGAATTAAAATAGATTTTTTGGGGGGGTTTGTATCATTTGATTTATAAAACATGCCTTCCACTTTGAAGATGCAAAATATGTTTTATTGTGAAACAAACAAGAAATAAGACAAAAAAACAGAAAACTTGAGCATGCATAACTTTTCACCCCCCCCCCCAAAAGCTCTTAGCTGTAAGTCTCTTGGGGCATGTCTCTATAAGCTTGCCACATCTAGCCATTAAGATTCTTCTTGCCTATTCTTCAAGGCAAAACTGCTCTAGCTCATTCAAGTTGGAAGGGTTCTGCTGGTGTACAGCAATCTATAAGTCATACAACAGATTATATTGGATTAAGATCTGGCCATTCCAAGACATTTAATACCCTTAAACCACTCGAGTGTTGCTTTAGCAATATGCTTAAGGTCATTGTCCTGCTGGAAGGTGAACCTACATTCCAGTCTCAAATCTCTTGAAGACTGAAACAGGTTTCCCTCAAGAATTGCCCTGTGTTTAGTGCATCCATCATTCCTTGAATTCAGACAAGTTCCCCAGTCCCTGCAGATGGGAAAACATTTGCTTAAAGAAATAAATAGTCAAATACGTTTGGTGTTTGGAAGAAGGTACTCAAACCCAACACCCCTCATCACCCCGGGAACACTATCCCCACAGTGAAGCATGGTGGTGGCAGCATCATGCTGTGGGGGTGGTGTACTCGGGGTGATGAGAGGTGTTGGGTTTTTGCAAGGCACTCTACCTAAAAAAATATAGGCTTTAAAATGGGCCTCAGGATCTCGTCATGGTATCACTGTGCATTGGAAATGCCAGCAATAAAATGCAATTGTGTTTGTTGTTTGTAGATTGTCTGCCCATACCATAACCGGCATTCTCATCACAATGTTGACATCAGCAAACTGCTTAAAATGCCATACACGTGGTCTGCGATTTGGACATACTGCCAAATTCTCTCAAATTACATTGGAGGTGGCTTATGGTAGAGAAAGGGACATTAAATGATCTGGCTCTGGTGGACATTCCTGCAGTTAGCATGGCAATTGCACACTCCCTCAAAACTTGAGACATCTGTGGCTTTCAAATCAAATCAAATCAAATGTATTTATATAGCCCTTCATACATCAGCTGATATCTCAAAGTGCTGTACAGAAACCCAGCCTAAAACCCCAAACAGCAAGCAAGCATTGTGTTCGGTGACAATACTGCACATTTTAGAGTGGCCTTGTATTGTCCACAACACAAGGTGCACCTGTGTAATTATCAAGCTATTTAATCATCTACTTGATATGCCACACTTGTCAGGTGGCTGGATAATCTTGACAAATGATAACTAACAGGGATGTAAACTATTTAAACATGTTGCTGACCTAAAAAGCCCAAATGTATGGCGTTGTTCTGTTCTGCTACCATAGACATGTTCTGCTACCATAGACATGTTCTGCTACCATAGACATGTTCTGCTACCATAGACATGTTCTGTTACCATAGACATGTTCTGCTACCATAGACATGTTCTGTTCTGCTACCATAGACATGTTCTGCTACCATAGACATGTTCTGCTACCATAGACATGTTCTGTTACCATAGACATGTTCTGTTCTGTTACCATAGACATGTTCTGCTACCATAGACATGTTCTGCTACCATAGACATGTTCTGTTACCATAGACATGTTCTGTTCTGTTACCATAGACATGTTCTGTTACCATAGACATGTTCTGCTACCATAGACATGTTCTGCTACCATAGACATGTTCTGTTCTGTTACCATAGACATGTTCTGCTACCATAGACATGTTCTGCTACCATAGACATGTTCTGTTACCATAGACATGTTCTGTTCTGTTACCATAGACATGTTCTGCTACCATAGACATGTTCTGTTCTGCTACCATAGACATGTTCTGTTCTGCTACCATAGACATGTTCTGTTCTGTTACCATATACATGTTCTGTTACCATAGACATGTTCTGCTACCATAGACATGTTCTGCTACCATAGACATGTTCTGCTACCATAGACATGTTCTGCTACCATAGACATGTTCTGTTCTGCTACCATAGACATGTTCTGCTACCATAGACATGTTCTGTTCTGCTACCATAGACATGTTCTGCTACCATAGACATGTTCTGTTCTGTTACCATAGACATGTTCTGCTACCATAGACATGTTCTGTTCTGCTACCATAGACATGTTCTGCTACCATAGACATGTTCTGTTCTGCTACCATAGACATGTTCTGCTACCATAGACATGTTCTGCTACCATAGACATGTTCTGCTACCATAGACATGTTCTGCTACCATAGACATGTTCTGTTCTGTTACCATAGACATGTTCTGCTACCATAGACATGTTCTGTTCTGCTACCATAGACATGTTCTGCTACCATAGACATGTTCTGCTACCATAGACATGTTCTGCTACCATAGACATGTTCTGCTACCATAGACATGTTCTGTTACCATAGACATGTTCTGTTCTGTTACCATAGACATGTTCTGCTACCATAGACATGTTCTGCTACCATAGACATGTTCTGTTCTGCTACCATAGACATGTTCTGTTACCATAGACATGTTCTGTTCTGTTACCATAGACATGTTCTGCTACCATAGACATGTTCTGTTCTGCTACCATAGACATGTTCTGTTCTGCTACCATAGACATGTTCTGTTCTGCTACCATAGACATGTTCTGTTCTGTTACCATAGACATGTTCTGTTACCATAGACATGTTCTGCTACCATAGACATGTTCTGCTACCATAGACATGTTCTGCTACCATAGACATGTTCTGTTCTGCTACCATAGACATGTTCTGTTCTGTTACCATAGACATGTTCTGTTCTGTTACCATAGACATGTTCTGTTCTGTTACCATAGACATGTTCTGTTCTGCTACCATAGACATGTTCTGTTCTGCTACCATAGACATGTTCTGTTCTGTTACCATAGACATGTTCTGCTACCATAGACATGTTCTGCTACCATAGACATGTTCTGTTCTGTTACCATAGACATGTTCTGCTACCATAGACATGTTCTGTTCTGTTACCATAGACATGTTCTGTTACCATAGACATGTTCTGTTACCATAGACATGTTCTGCTACCATAGACATGTTCTGTTCTGCTACCATAGACATGTTCTGTTACCATAGACATGTTCTGTTCTGTTACCATAGACATGTTCTGTTACCATAGACATGTTCTGTTACCATAGACATGTTCTGTTACCATAGACATGTTCTGTTCTGCTACCATAGACATGTTCTGTTACCATAGACATGTTCTGTTACCATAGACATGTTCTGTTACCATAGACATGTTCTGTTACCATAGACATGTTCTGTTACCATAGACATGTTCTGTTCTGCTACCATAGACATGTTCTGTTACCATAGACATGTTCTGTTACCATAGACATGTTCTGTTACCATAGACATGTTCTGTTACCATAGACATGTTCTGTTACCATAGACATGTTCTGCTACCATAGACATGTTCTGTTACCATAGACATGTTCTGCTACCATAGACATGTTCTGTTACCATAGACATGTTCTGTTACCATAGACATGTTCTGTTACCATAGACATGTTCTGCTACCATAGACATGTTCTGTTCTGTTACCATAGACATGTTCTGCTACCATAGACATGTTCTGTTACCATAGACATGTTCTGTTCTGCTACCATAGACATGTTCTGCTACCATAGACATGTTCTGTTACCATAGACATGTTCTGTTACCATAGACATGTTCTGTTACCATAGACATGTTCTGCTACCATAGACATGTTCTGTTCTGTTACCATAGACATGTTCTGCTACCATAGACATGTTCTGCTACCATAGACATGTTCTGCTACCATAGACATGTTCTGCTACCATAGACATGTTCTGTTCTGCTACCATAGACAGGTTCTGTTACCATAGACATGTTCTGTTACCATAGACATGTTCTGCTACCATAGACATGTTCTGTTCTGTTACCATAGACATGTTCTGCTACCATAGACATGTTCTGTTCTGTTACCATAGACATGTTCTGCTACCATAGACATGTTCTGTTCTGTTACCATAGACATGTTCTGTTACCATAGACATGTTCTGCTACCATAGACATGTTCTGCTACCATAGACATGTTCTGCTACCATAGACATGTTCTGTTACCATAGACATGTTCTGTTCTGTTACCATAGACATGTTCTGCTACCATAGACATGTTCTGTTACCATAGACATGTTCTGTTCTGTTACCATAGACATGTTCTGTTACCATAGACATGTTCTGCTACCATAGACATGTTCTGCTACCATATACATGTTCTGTTCTGTTACCATAGACATGTTCTGCTACCATAGACATGTTCTGCTACCATAGACATGTTCTGTTCTGTTACCATAGACATGTTCTGCTACCATAGACATGTTCTGTTCTGCTACCATAGACATGTTCTGTTCTGCTACCATAGACATGTTCTGTTCTGCTACCATAGACATGTTCTGTTCTGTTACCATAGACATGTTCTGTTACCATAGACATGTTCTGCTACCATAGACATGTTCTGCTACCATAGACATGTTCTGCTACCATAGACATGTTCTGTTCTGCTACCATAGACATGTTCTGCTACCATAGACATGTTCTGTTCTGCTACCATAGACATGTTCTGCTACCATAGACATGTTCTGTTCTGTTACCATAGACATGTTCTGCTACCATAGACATGTTCTGTTCTGCTACCATAGACATGTTCTGCTACCATAGACATGTTCTGTTCTGCTACCATAGACATGTTCTGCTACCATATACATGTTCTGCTACCATAGACATGTTCTGCTACCATAGACATGTTCTGCTACCATAGACATGTTCTGTTCTGTTACCATAGACATGTTCTGCTACCATAGACATGTTCTGTTCTGCTACCATAGACATGTTCTGCTACCATAGACATGTTCTGCTACCATAGACATGTTCTGCTACCATAGACATGTTCTGCTACCATAGACATGTTCTGTTACCATAGACATGTTCTGTTCTGTTACCATAGAAATGTTCTGTTACCATAGACATGTTCTGTTCTGCTACCATAGACATGTTCTGCTACCATAGACATGTTCTGTTCTGCTACCATAGACATGTTCTGTTCTGCTACCATAGACATGTTCTGCTACCATAGACATGTTCTGCTACCATAGACATGTTCTGTTCTGTTACCATAGACATGTTCTGTTACCATAGACATGTTCTGTTCTGTTACCATAGACATGTTCTGTTCTGCTACCATAGACATGTTCTGTTCTGTTACCATAGACATGTTCTGTACTGCTACCATAGACATGTTCTGTTCTGTTACCATAGACATGTTCTGCTACCATAGACATGTTCTGCTACCATAGACATGTTCTGTTCTGCTACCATAGACATGTTCTGTTCTGCTACCATAGACATGTTCTGTTCTGCTACCATAGACATGTTCTGCTACCATAGACATGTTCTGTTCTGTTACCATAGACATGTTCTGTTCTGCTACCATAGACATGTTCTGCTACCATAGACATGTTCTGTTACCATAGACATGTTCTGTTACCATAGACATGTTCTGTTCTGCTACCATAGACATGTTCTGCTACCATAGACATGTTCTGCTACCATAGACATGTTCTGTTCTGTTACCATAGACATGTTCTGTTCTGTTACCATAGACATGTTCTGTTCTGTTACCATAGACATGTTCTGCTACCATAGACATGTTCTGCTACCATAGACATGTTCTGCTACCATAGACATGTTCTGTTCTGCTACCATAGACATGTTCTGCTACCATAGACATGTTCTGTTCTGCTACCATAGACATGTTCTGTTCTGCTACCATAGACATGTTCTGCTACCATAGACATGTTCTGCTACCATAGACATGTTCTGTTCTGTTACCATAGACATGTTCTGTTACCATAGACATGTTCTGTTCTGTTACCATAGACATGTTGTTACCATAGACATGTTCTGCTACCATAGACATGTTCTGTTCTGCTACCATAGACATGTTCTGTACTAGACATGTTCTGTTCTACCATAGACATGTTCTGTTCTGTTACCATAGACATGTTCTGTTCTGTTACCATAGACATGTTCTGTTCTGCTACCATAGACATGTTCTGTTCTGCTACCATAGACATGTTCTGTTCTGCTACCATAGACATGTTCTGTTCTGCTACCATAGACATGTTCTGTTCTGTTACCATAGACATGTTCTGCTACCATAGACATGTTCTGTTCTGTTACCATAGACATGTTCTGTTACCATAGACATGTTCTGTTACCATAGTTCTGTTCTGTTACATAGACATAGACATGTTCTGTTCTGTTACCATAGACATGTTCTGTTACCATAGACATGTTCTGTTCTGTTAGACATGTTCTGTTCTAGACATGTTCTGTTACCATAGACATGTTCTGTTCTGTTACCATAGACATGTTCTGTTACCATAGACATGTTCTGTTCTGCTACCATAGACATGTTCTGTTCTACCATAGACATGTTCTGCTACCATAGACATGTTCTGCTACCATAGACATGTTCTGTTCTGCTACCATAGACATGTTCTGCTACCATAGACATGTTCTGTTCTGCTACTGTTCTGTTCTACCATAGACATGTTCTGCTACCATAGACATGTTCTGTTACCATAGACATGTTCTGCTACCATAGACATGTTCTGCTACCATAGACATGTTCTACCATAGACATGTTCTGTTCTACCATAGACATGTTCTGTTAGACATGTTCTGTGTTACCATAGACATGTTCTGCTACCATAGACATGTTCTGTTCTGTTTCTGTTACCATAGACATGTTCTGCTACCATAGACATGTTCTGTTCTGTTACCATAGACATGTTCTGCTACCATAGACATGTTCTGTTAGACATGTTCTGTTCTACCATAGACATGTTCTGTTCTGTTACCATAGACATGTTCTGCTACCATAGACATGTTCTGTTCTGTTACCATAGACATGTTCTGTTCTGTTACCATAGACATGTTCTGCTACCATAGACATGTTCTGTTCTGTTACCATAGACATGTTCTGCTACCATAGACATGTTCTGTTCTGTTACCATAGACATGTTCTGCTACCATAGACATGTTCTGTTCTGCTACCATAGACATGTTCTGTTCTGTTACCATAGACATGTTCTGCTACCATAGACATGTTCTGTTCTGTTACCATAGACATGTTCTGCTACCATAGACATGTTCTGTTCTGTTACCATAGACATGTTCTGTTCTGCTACCATAGACATGTTCTGTTCTGTTACCATAGACATGTTCTGCTACCATAGACATGTTCTGTTCTGTTACCATAGACATGTTCTGCTACCATAGACATGTTCTGTTCTGTTACCATAGACATGTTCTGCTACCATAGACATGTTCTGCTACCATAGACATGTTCTGCTACCATAGACATGTTCTGTTCTGCTACCATAGACATGTTCTGCTACCATAGACATGTTCTGTTCTGCTACCATAGACATGTTCTGTACTGCTACCATAGACATGTTCTGCTACCATAGACATGTTCTGCTACCATAGACATGTTATGTTCTGTTACCATAGACATGTTCTGTTCTGTTACCATAGACATGTTCTGCTACCATAGACATGTTCTGTTCTGCTACCATAGACATGTTCTGTACTGCTACCATAGACATGTTCTGTTCTGTTACCATAGACATGTTCTGTTCTGTTACCATAGACATGTTCTGTTCTGCTACCATAGACATGTTCTGTTCTGCTACCATAGACATGTTCTGTTCTGCTACCATAGACATGTTCTGTTCTGCTACCATAGACATGTTCTGTTCTGTTACCATAGACATGTTCTGCTACCATAGACATGTTCTGTTCTGTTACCATAGACATGTTCTGTTACCATAGACATGTTCTGTTCTGTTACCATAGACATGTTCTGTTACCATAGACATGTTCTGTTCTGTTACCATAGACATGTTCTGTTACCATAGACATGTTCTGTTCTGTTACCATAGACATGTTCTGTTACCATAGACATGTTCTGTTCTGCTACCATAGACATGTTCTGTTCTGTTACCATAGACATGTTCTGCTACCATAGACATGTTCTGCTACCATAGACATGTTCTGTTCTGTTACCATAGACATGTTCTGTTACCATAGACATGTTCTGTTCTGCTACCATAGACATGTTCTGTTCTGTTACCATAGACATGTTCTGTTACCATAGACATGTTCTGTTCTGTTACCATAGACATGTTCTGTTACCATAGACATGTTCTGTTACCATAGACATGTTCTGTTCTGCTACCATAGACATGTTCTGTTCTGTTACCATAGACATGTTCTGTTCTGTTACCATAGACATGTTCTGTTCTGCTACCATAGACATGTTCTGTACTGCTACCATAGACATGTTCTGTTCTGCTACCATAGACATGTTCTGTACTGCTACCATAGACATGTTCTGTTCTGCTACCATAGACATGTTCTGTACTGCTACCATAGACATGTGGTTAGCAGATGTTATTGGTCACATACACATGGTTAGCAGATGTTATTGGTCACATACACATGGTTAGCAGATGTTATTGGTCACATACACATGGTCAGCAGATGTTATTGGTCACATACACTTGGTTAGCAGATGTTACTGGTCACATACACATGGTTAGCAGATGTTATTGGTCACATGGTTAGCAGATGTTATTGGTCACATACACATGGTCAGCAGATGTTATTGTGTGTGTAGTGAAATGCTTGTGCTTCTAGTTCCGACAGTTCATTAATATCTAACAAGTAATCGAACAATTCCCCAACAACTACCTTATACACACAAATCTAAAGGGGTGAATGAGAATATGTACATATGGATGAGCGATGGCCGAGCAGCATAGGCAAGATGCAGTAGATGGTATAAAATACAGTATATACATGTGATAAGAGTAATGTAAGCTCAGATGTGGTTGGTCTCTGAGTCAGCATCACCAGCTCAGATGTGGTTGGTCTCTGAGTCAGCATCACCAGCTCAGCTGTGGTTGGTCTCTGAGTCAGCATCACCAGCTCAGATGTGGTTGGTCTCTGAGTCAGCATCACCAGCTCAGCTGTGGTTGGTTTCTGAGTCAGCATCACCAGCTCAGATGTGGTTGGTCTCTGAGTCAGCATCACCAGCTCAGCTGTGGTTGATCTCTGAGTCAGCATCACCAGCTCAGCTGTGGTTGGTCTCTGAGTCAGCATCACCAGCTCAGATGTGGTTGGTCTCTGAGTCAGCATCACCAGCTCAGCTGTGGTTGGTCTCTGAGTCAGCATCACCAGCTCAGTTGTGGTTGGTCTCTGAGTCAGCATCACCAGCTCAGATGTGGTTGGTCTCTGAGTCAGCATCACCAGCTCAGATGTGGTTGGTCTCTGAGTCAGCATCACCAGCTCAGCTGTGGTTGGTCTCTGAGTCAGCATCACCAGCTCAGCTGTGGTTGGTCTCTGAGTCAGCATCACCAGCTACTCCATCCGCATGTCAGTGGTTAGAAGGACGTGATGAGTGTTACAACTCTTTCATGAACTAATATGACCTGCTCTGTTTATATAGTACACTATGCAGGGTATGGAGGCCTTTTCCTTATCAACCATGTGGTTATATAGTGCATCATGCTGGTGTCAGGCTGGAAGGTTTAGTTGGTGTAGAAAGTCAGGCGCAGGAGAGCAGAGATGAGTGAAACAACGCACTTTATTCGACAACACAAAGTAAAATGATTTACAAAGTGCAAAAATAACGGTTGCCACAAAGCATGGGTGATAAACATCACCCGGTACAAACCAGCCGGGACATACCAACCTGAACAAATAACAATCACACACAAAGACATGGGGGAAACAGAGGGTTAAATACATGCCCAGTAATTGAGAGAAATGAAAACCAGGTGTGTGAGGAAAACGAGACAAAACAAATGGAAAATGGCAAATGGATCGGCGATGGCTAGAAGACCGGTGACATCGACTGCCGAACACCGCCCGAACAAGGAGAGGCATCGAACTGTCACAGGTTTAATTCAACAGAGCTGAGTCTGCAGCAAAACCTTTTTAAGGGGAGCATCTGCCCAGTACCTCAGGACAGAGCCTCATAGACCTTTATAAGGGGAGCATCTGCCCAGTACCTCAGGACAGAGCCTCACAGACCTTTATAAGGGGAGCATCTGCCCGGTACCTCAGGACAGAAACATTATAAGGGGAGCATCTGCCCAGTACCTCAGGACAGAGCCTCATAGACCTTTATAAGGGGAGCATCTGCCCAGTACCTCAGGACAGAGCCTCACAGACCTTTATAAGAGAGCCTCACAGACCTTCATCTGCCCAGTACCTCAGGACAGAGCCTCATAGACCTTTACAAGGGGAGCATCTGCCCAGTACCTCAGGACAGAGCCTAATGGAATTGCTGGCTCTGAATCAACACTGGCCCCAAAGAAAGGAGAGAGGAAAAGGTAGACCAGAAACAGCCTTAGATAGTGTAGATACAATCATTATGAAGATGGGAATGGATGGATTTAGTAAATGACTTTTAGCAGGATTTATTCAATACCTCTCACTATCTTCTCAAGATATTCTCTTCATCATCTATTCTTCCTAATCGGTCCATCTCAACTAGTCAATACACTCTTACCCTTATAAATCTAATTTCCTTCACAAACTGGAGGTGCCAAAAAATGTGCTGTACATTGCGAACATGTTGTAGTTATTCACTAGTAAGAGAGAGAGACGCTCTCTCTAAATGTAACTCTCTCCCTTACTTGAACCATTCTGTATACACCTGGCCCTTCTTTGGACTCTGTGTTAACCACAAACAAGCTTCAACGCCATACAACACTCCTTCCGTGGCCTCCAACTGCTTTTAAATGCTAGTAAAACTAAATGCATGCACTTCAACCAATCGCTGCCCACACCCACCCGCCTAGCATCGGTTCTGACTTTGTGGACAACTATAAATACCTAGGTGTCGGGCTAGACTGTACATTTTCTGTTATTGACAGTAGGTTTGTTCATCACATGTTTATCCCATGTTTATCCCATGTTTATCTCATGGTTATCCCATGTTTATCCCATGTTTATCACATGTTTATCACATGTTTATCACATGTTTATCCCATGTTTATCCCATGTTCATCACATGTTTATCCCATGTTTATCCCATGTTCATCACATGTTTATCCCATGGTTATCCCATGTTCATCCCATGTTTATCTCATGGTTATCCCATGTTTATCCCATGTTTATCCATGTTCATCACATGTTTATCCCATGTTCATCACATGTTTATCACATGGTTATCCCATGTTCATCCCATGTTTATCTCATGGTTATCCCATGTTTATCCCATGTATATCTCATGGTTATCCCATGTTCATCACATGTTTATCCCATGTTTATCCCATGTTTATCCCATGTTTATCCCATGTTCATCACATGTTTATCCCATGTTTATCCCATGTTTATCTCATGGTTATCCCATGTTCATCCCATGTTTATCTCATGGTTATCCCATGTTTATCCCATGTTTATCCATGGTTATCCCATGTTCATCCCATGTTTATCTCATGGTTATCCCATGTTTATCCCATTTTATCCATGTTCATCACATGTTTATCCCATGTTCATCACATGTTTATCACATGGTTATCCCATGTTCATCCCATGTTTATCTCATGGTTATCCCATGTTTATCCCATGTATATCTCATGGTTATCCCATGTTTATCACATGTTTTCCCATGTTCATCACATGTTTATCCCATGTTCATCCCATGTATATCTCATGGTTATCCCATGTTTATCCCATGTTTATCTCATGGTTATCCCATGTTTATCCCATGTATATTTCATGGTTATCCCATGTTTATCACATGTTTTCCCATGTTCATCCCATGTTTATCTCATGGTTATCCCATGTTTATCCCATGTTTATCTCATGTTTATCCCATGTTCATCACATGTTTATCACATGGTTATCCCATGTTCATCCCATGTTTATCTCATGGTTATCCCATGTTTATCCCATGTATATCTCATGGTTATCCCATGTTTATCACATGTTTTCCCATGTTCATCACATGTTTTCCCATGTTCATCACATGTTTATCCCATGTTCATGTCATGGTTATCTCATGTTCATCACATGTTTATCCCATGTTTATCCCATGTTTATCCCATGTTTATCCCATGTTCATCACATGTTTATCCCATGTTTATCCCATGTTTATCCCATGTTTATCCCATGTTCATCCCATGTTTATCCCATGTTTATCCCATGTTCATCACATGTTTATCCCATGTTTATCCCATGTTCATCACATGTTTATCCCATGTGTAAATCTATGTTTTTGTCACAGTGCTTTGCTTTATCTTGGCCAGGTCACAGTTGAAATAGAGAACTTGCTTTCAACTGGTCTATCTGGTTAAAACAAGAAAATAATACATTTGTTTTAAACAGCCCTGCAGTTGTTGTAGGTTTCTGTTGTCGATGACAACTTGTCTGAACACAGAACTATTCAGTGCAGAAGTTAGTATAACAGAACAAAGTGGTACCACACTATCCTCTATTGTAGAACGTAGCGGAACAGAACACAACAGAGTGGTACCACACTGCCCTCTAGAGTAGAACTTAGTAGAACTTAGCAGAACAGAACAGAGTGGTACCACATTGCCCTCTAGAGTAGAACTTAATAGAACAGAACAGAGTGGTACCACACTATCCTCTAGAGTAGAACTTAGTAGAACAGAACAGAGTGGTACCACACTATCCTCTAGAGTAGAACTTAGTAGAACACAACAGAGTGGTACCACACTGCCCTATAGAGTAGAACTTAGCAGAACAGAACAGAGTGGTACCACACTGCCCTCTAGAGTAGAACTTAGTAGAACAGAACAGAGTGGATCCACACTGCCCTGTAGAGTATAACTTAGCAGAACAGAACACAACAGAGTGGTACCACACTGCCCTGTAGAGTAGAACTTAGTAGAACAGAACAGAGTGGTACCACACTATCCTCTAGAGTAGAACTTAGTAGAACACAACAGAGTGGTACCACACTGCCCTATAGAGTAGAACTTAGTAGAACAGAACAGAGTGGTACCACACTGCCCTCCAGAGTAGAACTTAGTAGAACAGAACAGAGTGGTACCACACTGCCCTCTCGAGTAGAACATAGTAAGACAGAACAGAGTGGTACCACACTGCCCTCTAGAGTAGAACTTAGTAGAACAGAACAGAGTGGATCCACACTGCCCTCTAGAGTAGAACTTAGTAGAACAGAACAGAGTGGATCCACACTGCCCTCTAGAGTAGAATTTAGTAGAACAGAACAGAGTGGATCCACACTGCCCTCCAGTCCTGAAACACATCCATAACAAGGACAGATACTCAGGGACAAAGAAGAGAACAGTTCTTGGATGGGTGATGGATAATCTTATTTCTTGGCCCAGACACAGGGAAGTGTTGGGTATTAGTCTCACAGACCTGCTTAAGGAAGGAAGGAAGGAAGGAAGGAAGGAAGGAAGGAAGGAAGGAAGGAAGGAAGGAAGGAAGGAAGGAAGGAAGGAAGGAAGGAAGGAAGGAAGGAAGGAAGGAAGGAAAGAGAGAGAGAGAGATTAGCTCCAGTCATATCCCAGTTTACCTATCTGCTTACTGTCTTGCCTACACCTAGTGAACAGTTTTGTAAATTATATGAGAAAAAAGCAACATTTTAGTTGGAAAGGCAAGCCAGACAAAATTAAAAGGGCCTATTTATATAATGACTAGGTACTTGGAGGGCAGAAATGATTAAATATTAAAGAATTAGACCTCTCACTAAAGGCTTCAGTTCCGGCTCTCAGGCGATTTACTAAGGATGTCTCGCCCTGTGTTCAAGAATGGCCTTTATCCCTTTATTCAGATTACAACCTCTCCTTTATTCAGATTACAACCTCTCCCTTTATTCAGATTACAACCTCTCCCTTTATTCAGATTACAACCTCTCCCTCTATTCAGATTACAACCTCTCCTTTATTCAGATTACAACCTCTCACTATATTCAGATTACAACCTCTCCTTTATTCAGATTAGCCCATCCCTTTATTCAGATTACAACCTCTCCCTTTATTCAGATTACAACCTCTCACTATATTCAGATTACAACCTCTCCCTGTATTCAGATTACAACCTCTCCCTTTATTCAGATTACAACCTCTCCCTTTATTCAGATTACAACCTCTCCCTTTATTCAGATTACAACCTCTCACTTTATTCAGATTAGCCCATCCCTTTATTCAGATTACAACCTCTCCCTTTATTCAGATTACAACCTCTCCTTTATTCAGATTACAACCTCTCCTTTATTCAGATTACAACCTCTCCTTTATTCAGATTACAACCTCTCCCTTTATTCAGATTACAACCTCTCCTTTATTCAGATTACAACCTCTCCCTTTATTCAGATTACAACCTCTCCTTTATTCAGATTACAACCTCTCCCTTTATTCAGATTACAACCTCTCCTTTATTCAGATTACAACCTCTCCCTTTATTCAGATTACAACCTCTCCTTTATTCAGATTACACTCTCTCCTTTATTCAGATTACAACCTCTCCCTTTATTCAGATTACAAGCTCTCCCTTTATTCAGATTACAACCTCTCACTATATTCAGATTACAACCTCTCCCTTTATTCAGATTACAACCTCTCCTTTATTCAGATTACAACCTCTCCCTTTATTCAGATTACAACCTCTCCTATATTCAGATTACAACCTCTCCTTTATTCAGATTACAACCTCTCCTTTATTCAGATTACAACCTCTCCCTTTATTCAGATTACAACCTCTCCCTATATTCAGATTACAACCTCTCACTTTATTCAGATTACAACCTCTCCCTTTATTCAGATTACAACCTCTCCCTTTATTCAGATTACAACCTCTCCCTTTATTCAGATTACAACCTCTCACTATATTCAGATTACAACCTCTCACTATATTCAGTTTACAACCTCTCCCTTTGTTCAGATTACAACCTCTCCCTTTATTCAGATTACAACCTCTCCCTTTATTCAGATTACAACCTCTCCCTTTATTCAGATTACAACCTCTCCTTTATTCAGATTACAACCTCTCCCTATATTCAGATTACAACCTCTCCTTTATTCAGATTACAACCTCTCCTTTATTCAGATTACAACCTCTCCCTTTATTCAGATTACAACCTCTCCTTTATTCAGATTACAACCTCTCCCTTTATTCAGATTACAACCTCTCCTTTATTCAGATTACAACCTCTCCTTTATTCAGATTACAACCTCTCCCTTTATTCAGATTACAACCTCTCCTTTATTCAGATTACAACCTCTCCCTTTATTCAGATTACAAGCTCTCCCTTTATTCAGATTACAACCTCTCCCTTTATTCAGATTACAACCTCTCACTATATTCAGATTACAACCTCTCCCTTTATTCAGATTACAACCTCTCCTTTATTCAGATTACAACCTCTCCCTATATTCAGATTACAATCTCTCACTATATTCAGATTACAACCTCTCACTATATTCAGATTACAACCTCTCACTATATTCAGATTACAACCTCTCCCTTTATTCAGATTACAACCTCTCCCTTTATTCAGATTACAACCTCTCACTGTATTCAGATTACAACCTCTCCCTTTATTCAGATTACAACCTCTCCCTTATTCAGATTTTTTTAAAAGATTAAACCTCTCACTATATTCAGATTACAAAACACTATATTCAGTTTACAACCTCTCCCTTGTTCAGATTAAACCTATCCCTTTATTCAGATTACAACCTCTCCCTTTATTCAGAACAAATATCCCTTTTTTTACAACCTCTCCCTTTATTCAGAACAAAAATATTCAGATTACAACCTCTCCCTTTATTCAGATTACAACCTCTCCTTTATTCAGTTTACAACCTCTCCCTTTGTTCAGATTACAACCTCACCATTCAGATTACAACAGACCCTTTATTCAGATTACAACCTCTCCTTTATTCAGATTACAACCTCTCCCTTTATTCAGATTACAACCTCTCCCTTTGTTCAGATTACAACCTCTCCTTTATTCAGATTACAACCTCTCCCTTTATTCAGATTACAAGCTCTCCCTTTATTCAGATTACAACCTCTCCCTTTATTCAGATTACAACCACTCACTATATTCAGATTACAACCTCTCCCTTTATTCAGATTACAACCTCTCCTTTATTCAGATTACAACCTCTCCCTATATTCAGATTACAATCTCTCACTATATTCAGATTACAACCTCTCACTATATTCAGATTACAACCTCTCACTATATTCAGATTACAACCTCTCCCTTTATTCAGATTACAACCTCTCACTGTATTCAGATTACAACCTCTCCGTTTATTCAGATTACAACCTCTCCCTTTATTCAGATTACAACCTCTCACTGTATTCAGATTACAACCTCTCACTGTATTCAGATTACAACCTCTCACTATCAGTTTTTTAAAAAGGAAACCATCTCCCAAATATTATTATAAAACACGTGATAGGAAGTTAGTTGCAATTGAAATGTATTCCAACAGAAAATACAGAACAAATATTGTTTTTAAACTGAAATATTGAAACAAAAAATATAATTACATTTTTTTAAATAGGTATAATCTTCATAAATTATATCATAAATAGGACGGGTGGAGTTATGTCACACATGCAGCTAACACAGACACATGGAAATGTCTGCTCTACCAAAATTGCAACCAACTAATTACCGCAAAAATGTAAGAGGCAAATGGAAGGGGAAAAAGTAGGGAACTTGTCTGTCAGCCCGGCATGAACCTTTCTGGTGCAGGCATTGCGCTAGCAAACCACCTCAACAACATCTGGTGAAATTGCAGAGCGCCAAATTCAAAATACAGAAATAGTCATAATAAACATTCATAAAAAACACAAGTGTTATACATCGGTTTAAAGAGTAACTTCTAGTTAATCCAGCTGCTTTGTCAGATTTCAAAGAGGCTTTAAGGAGAAAGCACACCATGCGATTATCTGAGGACAGCGTCCCGCTTACAAAAGCATGAAATACAACCAAACAGATGCATCGCAAAAGTCAGAAATAGCGATAAAATAAATCGCTTACCTTTGAAGATCTTCATCTGGTTGCAGCTGGTCACAAGGGTCCCAGCTACACAATGAATGGTCGTTTTGTTCGATAAAGTCCTTCTTTATAACCTAAACATGTCTGTTTATCTGGCGCATTTGATTCATAAATACACCGGTTCCAACTCGCCCAACTCGACTACAAAGGATCTATTAAATGACCTGTACAACATTTCTGATCCAACCTCACGCACCCTAAAATGTAAATAATCGATGCAATTTAAGACCAGAGTAGAACTTAGTAGAACAGAACAGAGTGGTACCAAACTACCGTTTAGGGTAGAACTTAGTAGAACAGAACAGAGTGGTACCACACTGCCCTCCAGAGTAGAACTTAGAGAGACAGAACAGAGTGGTACCACACTGCCCTCCAGAGTAGAACTTAGTAGAACAGAACAGACAGACAGACTGAGAGACAGAGAGAACAGAGAGACAGAACAGAGTGGTACAGACAGAGAGACAGAACTTAGTAGAACAGAACAGAGTGGATCCACACAGAGAGAGAGCCCTGAAACACATCCAGACAGACAGACAGACAGGGACACAGAGAGAAGACTTCTTGGAGACAGATGGATAATCTTATTTCTTGGACCAGACAGAGGGAAGTGTTGGAGACAGTCTCACAGACAGCTTAGGAAGGAAGGAGGACGGAAGGTAGACAGAGAAAGACAGGAAAGAGAGAGACAGACAGACAGAGAGAGAAAGAGAGAGAGACAGAGAGACAGACAGAGAGAGAGAGAGAGAGAGAGAGAGAGAGAGAGAGAGAGAGAGAGAGAGAGAGAGAGAGAGAGAGAGAGAGAGAGAGAGAGAGAGAGAGAGAGAGAGAGAGAGAGACAGAGAGAGAGAGAGAGAGAGAGAGAGATTGACTCTCTCTGTAAAAACTGGACCCCTACAAATCAGCTGGGCTAGACAATTCAACCTCTCTTTTGTATGGTCTCAGGTCCCCAAGGATTGGAAAGCTGCCGCGGTCATCCCCCTCTTCAAAGAGGGAGACTCTCTAGACCCAAACTGTTATCGACCTACATTTATCCTGCCAAGAGATTTTGAAAGCCAAGTTAACAAACAGATCACCGACCATTTCGAATCCTACTGTACCTTCTCTCTATGGGGGTGCCACAGGGTTCAATTCTCGGGCCGACCCTTTTCTCTGTATATATTAATGATGTAGCTCTTGCTGCTGGTGATTCTCTGATCCACCTCCACGCAGACGACACCATTCTGTATACTTCTGGCCCTTCTTTGGACAATGTGTTAACTAACCTCCAGATGAGCTTCAATGCCATACAACTCTCCTTCCATGGCCTCCAACTGCTCTTAAATGCAAGTCAAACTAAATGCTTGCACTTCAACCGATTGCTGCGCTCACCCGCCTGCCCGACTAGCATCACTACTCTGGACGGTTCTGACTTAGAATATGTGGACAACTACAAATACCTAGGTGTCTGGCTAGACTGTAAACTCTCCTTCCAGACGCACGTCAAGCATCTCCAATCCAAAATTAAATCTAGGATCTGCTTCTTATTGCGTAACAACGCCTCCTTCACTCATAACGCGAAACATACCCTTGTAAAACTGACTATCCTACCGATCCTTGACTTTGGAAATGTCATTTACAAAATAGCCTCAAACATTCTACTCAGCAAACTGGATGTATTCTATCATAGAAAACGGCCATCCGTTTTGTCACCAAAGCCCCATATACTATCCACCACTGCAACCTCGGGATTGGCTTTCTGTAGCAGCAGGCCTCGGGATTGGCTTTCTGTAGCAGCAGGCCTCGGGATTGGCTTTCTGCAGCAGCAGGCCTCGGGATTGGCTTTCTGTAGCAGCAGGCCTCGGGATTGGCTTTCTGCAGCAGCAGGCCTCGGGATTGGCTTTCTGCAGCAGCAGGCCTCGGGATTGGCTTTCTGCAGCAGCAGGCCTCGGGATTGGCTTTCTGCAGCAGCAGGCCTCGGGATTGGCTTTCTGCAGCAGCAGGCCTCGGGATTGGCTTTCTGTAGCAGCAGGCCTTTGGCTTTCTGCAGCAGGCCTCGGGATTGGCCTCAGCAGGATTGGCTTTCTGCAGCAGCAGGCCTCGGGATTGGCTTTCTGCAGCAGCAGGCCTCGGGATTGGCTTTCTGCAGCAGCAGGCCAACACTTTTTTGGTTAAACTATATGTGTTATTTCTTAGTTTTGATGTCTTCACTATTATTCTACAATGAAGAAAATAGTAAAATAAATAAAACCCTGGAATGAGTAGGTGTGTCCAAACTTTTGACTGGTACAGTATATTCATTTCCTCTGGCAAATATGACCTCAAATAAGAAGTTTATTTTATAATATGCATTACTTTGGCAAGAAACTCGCATTATAAAACAAATTAATTCTGTCTGCAGTGGCACCTTATTCCCTATTTAGTGCACTAATTACCAGAGCCCTATCAAAACTAATGCAATATAGGGCATAGGGTGCCATTTGGTAAGTATGCTGTCACCCAGTTTGACTGACTCACTCACTTAGTATTCCTGTTGATAAGAAGGAGGGAAAGAGGCCGGGAAGTACCAGAACTAGGACATGGAATTGGCCTCACAAAAGATCATCTAGGAACTGAGGGTTTGATTATGAATAAAATGTATATCAACTGTGGGATTTCTAAATTATACATCCCCCCCACATTTAATATTTTATTATTTGTCGGGAGGAAAGTGATCGTTCATTTTGTGGTCGACGTTAACCTGTGGAGAAATTATTCTCCGTCATCTTCAATTAGTCTTTGATGTATCGTCTTCATACGGGATCAAGCTCTGCAGTAAAATGAACACGTTCCATTCCACAGGCAGACCTTACCGCAACGGATCGTCTGATATGACGAGTCCACAGTAGTCCCAAGTCGCCTGAGGTGTCACTCAGTCACAGAACCACCGCGTTATAGAATACCAATAACCTCCACTCCGAGTCGATATTCACTTATTAATAGGGAATTCCCCTCGACAACGCCTACAAATTGAGGAAAACCAACATTCTTTCCTAAAGAGACAAGTTCGTCGTAGATTTGTTGTCATACAGAAAAAAACATGCTGAAAAGTTGTTGAAAGTACATGTACCAGGTCACATATCCCAACTTACAGTTCGTAACGTAGAGAAATAGAGCCTGCAGGAAGAGCCCTATGGCTTCAGGCTAAGAAATAGAGCCTGCGGGAAGAGCCCTATGGCTTCAGGCTAAGAAATAGAGCCTGCGGGAAGAGCCCTATGGCTTCAGGCTAAGAAATAGAGCCTGCAGGAAGAGCCCTATGGCTTCAGGCTAAGAAATAGAGCCTGCGGGAAGAGCCCTATGGCTTCAGGCTAAGAAATAGAGCCTGCGAGAAGAGCCCTATGGCTTCAGGCTAAGAAATAGAGCCTGCAGGAAGAGCCCTATGGCTTCAGGCTAAGAAATAGAGCCTGCGAGAAGAGCCCTATGGCTTCAGGCTAAGAAATAGAGCCTGCAGGAAGAGCCGTATGGCTTCAGGCTAAGAAATAGAGCCTGCAGGAAGAGCCCTATGGCTTCAGGCTAAGAAATAGAGCCTGCGGGAAGAGCCCTATGGCTTCAGGCTAAGAAATAGAGCCTGCAGGAAGAGCCCTATGGCTTCAGGCTAAGAAATAGAGCCTGCAGGAAGAGCCCTATGGCTTCAGGGTAAGAAATAGAGCCTGTGGGAAGAGCCCTATGGCTTCAGGCTATTCGGGAGATTGGGGAAATTAGGGGACCCGTTGTTCAAGTAGTCTACACTTAGCCATGTGTTTTTAAAAATATTTTACCTTTATTTAACCAGGCAAGTCAGTTAAGAACAAATTCTTATTTTCAATGACGGCCTAGAAAAAGTGGGTGAACTGCCTGTTCAGGGGCAGAACGACAGATTTGTACCTTGTCAGCACTGCTAGCCATCGAACTTGAAACCTTTCGGTTACTAGTCCAACGCCCTAACCACTAGGCTACCCTGCCGCCCCGTTACTGTGGTCCGTTTGTAACTACACTCATTATCTGTATAGTCCATTTGTTTGTGTTGTTGGTCTTGGTTAGCTTAATGTTTTCAGTCAGCAGCTAGCTCACGTGGTTGCTACTGTTGACTAACCCCGTTCTTTACAAATTTGAGCAACCGCGGCATTCAAAAGAGGGTGCAATGAAAACTAATGGGAATGAAGCGACTGTGTTGGCATCAAAATGTGGGGTGTCAACTACGTTTCTATTCAAGCGATGATTGACATGGTAATGGCCCAATAGGAGAAAAGTTAGCCATCATCGCTGCTAGCCATCATCGCTGCCAGCCATCATCACTGCTAGCCATCATCACTGCTAGCCATCATCACTCTCAGCCATCATCACTGCTAGCCATCATCACTGCTAGCCATCATCACTGCCAGCCATCATCACTGCTAGCCATCATCACTGCCAGCCATCATCACTACCAGCCATCATCACTGCTAGCCATCATCACTGCTAGCCATCATCACTGCCAGCCATCATCACTGCTAGCCATCATCACTACCAGCCATCATCACTGCCAGCCATCATCACTACCAGCCATCATCACTGCTAGCCATCATCACTGCTAGCCATCATCACTACCAGCCATCATCACTGCTAGCCATCATCACTACTAGCCATCATCACTGCTAGCCATCATCACTACTAGCCATCATCACTGCCATCATCACTACCAGCCATCATCACTACCAGCCATCATCACTGCTAGCCATCATCACTGCTAGCCATCATCACTGCTAGCCATCATCACTGCTAGCCATCATCACTGCTAGCCATCACCACTGCTAGCCATCATCACTGCTAGCCATCACCACTGCTAGCCATCACCACTGCTAGCCATCATCACTACCAGCCATCATCACTCTCAGCCATCATCACTCTCAAAAGCCGCCACAGCCACTGTATACTTCTGAAGATAACTTCCAACCTAAAAACCCTGACTCAAATTCGACACAAACCTTCATGTAGGTATGGAATGACACATTATATAAACTCTTTATAGTGTTTTTATTTATTTGATACGTTGGACAAATAAGGTGAAAAAAGCTGATTCGCTTCCTCCACCCGTCTTTTTAAAGACCCGACGGAGCTCATTGCCTTCTTCAGTCATGCAGAGACTGGCATCATTGCCTTCTTCAGTCATGCAGAGACTGGCATCATTGCCTTCTTCAGTCATGCAGAGACTGGCATCATTGCCTTCTTCAGTCATTGCAGAGACTGGCATCATTGCCTTCTTCAGTCATGCAGAGACTGGCATCATTGCCTTCTTCAGTCATGCAGAGACTGGCATCATTGCCTTCTTCAGTCATTGCAGAGACTGGCATCATTGCCTTCTTCAGTCATGCAGAGACTGGCATCATTGCATTCTTCAGTCATGCAGAGACTGGCATCATTGCCTTCTTCAGTCATTGCAGAGACTGGCATCATTGCCTTCTTCAGTCATGCAGAGACTGGCATCATTCCCATCTTCAGTCATGCAGAGACTGGCATCATTGCCTTCTTCAGTCATGCAGAGACTGGCATCATTGCCTTCTTCAGTCATGCAGAGACTGGCATCATTGCCTTCTTCAGTCATTGCAGAGACTGGCATCATTGCCTTCTTCAGTCATGCAGAGACCGGCATCATTGCCTTCTTCAGTCATGCAGAGACTGGCATCATTGCCTTCTTCAGTCATGCAGAGACTGGCATCATGAAGATCTCGTCATTGATCTTGCTGGAAAGGGAAGAAATTGTGCAGTTGACCTGGAAGTATTATGTTTTTGTGATGCTAAAGGTCAATTGTACGCTACATCGCGATGTACAGAAGTGCGTTAGCTTACAGTAGCAACATCATTAAAAGGGCCATGATGGAAGTCTTTTTTGTTTCTCTAAGTAGTGAGTAGCTTCGTAGCAATGTTGAAAAGTCCTCTTTCAGACATGTTGTACTTTTCTTCAAATGTAGTTTTGTGACTAAAACAAGCAGACAACAATTTTTTTTTGCTGCGAGCCAGATTCTGGAGATGTGGGACCAGGGACAGTGACGGACAACAGACAGAATATTGTTTTGTGCAAAGCGGCGACAAATGAGGAGACGTTAGGGACACAAATGGGTCCGATGGGAGCCAGACTGGAGCAGGACCGCATCAGGCACAAACATCTGGTTATCTGATAACTGTCAGACAGACAGACAGACAGACAGACAGACAGACAGACAGACAGACAGACAGACAGACAGACAGACAGACAGACAGACAGACAGACAGACAGACAGACAGACAGACAGACAGACAGACAGACAGACAGACAGACAGACAGACAGACAGACAGACAGACAGACAGACAGACAGACAGACAGACAGACAGACAGACAGACAGACAGACAGACAGACAGACAGACAGACAGACAGACAGACAGACAGACAGACAGACAGACAGACAGACAGACAGACAGAAACATTCATAGTTCTGAATCTTTCTTCCATGTTGACGGCAGCAATATCTAATTCACAGTGCGTTGTCTTTGGTATCTGCTGTTTGGAGCCAAAGTAGTGCTATGGTGCCTCTCAAACTGAATTGGCTGATTTCCACATACAGTATCTACTACACTGTGGTCATAAACTGTAACAGGTTGGGCTGCCTGTATCCACCCATCCTGTACAGTGGCCAAAAACGGGGCCTTTTAACACTAAATGAAACACTTTACCCTTTGTGCCAATAATAAGTTCATGACAACACTGTGGAGTGGATGGGTGGCTTGCCAAATCACTCGGCAACAGTGTGAAGCCGCCATCTGCTGTGGGATTGTAATTAGTTATTAAGATTAGCCAGCTTCCCGCATGCCCTCCATTATCAAACAACCTCCTGGACACGCTGTAATTTCACCTCTGTCTGACGGAACGTAGAAATATGACTCGCTTCCAAACGGCTGTGTTTCCTAATGTGTTTATTTGGCGTGTTACACGCAGTACATTGTTTTAACGTGATGAGTGCCCGTGTCATTATACTTTCAGTGTCAAAACAACGGTATTTTACTGCTGGTAAGGCCAAATTAAATGTTGAACTGACTGAAATAAACCTGTTTTATAAGGTTGAGTTTTCAGATTGGTGAAGTGACAGTGTGACACCCACAGCCTGCAAAAATTACTCCCCAAAAGACTAAAATACCTCACATCTGTTTATCGATAATGGCTGTTCAATACCGTTCCATCCATCTAGTGTGGCTGTTCAATACTGTTCAATACTGTTCCATCCATCTCGTGTGGCTGTTCAATACCGTTCCATCCATCTAGTGTGGCTGTTCAATACTGTTCAATACTGTTCCATCCATCTCAGGTGGCTGTTCAATACTGTTCAATACCGTTCCATCCATCTAGTGTGGCTGTTCAATACTGGTCCATCCATCTAGTGTGGCTGTTCAATACTGTTCCATCCATCTCAGGTGGCTGTTCAATACTGTTCAATACCGTTCCATCCATCTAGTGTGGCTGTTCAATACTGTTCAATACCGTTCCATCCATCTAGTGTGGCTGTTCAATACTGTTCAATACCGTTCCATCCATCTAGTGTGGCTGTTCAATACCGTTCCATCCATCTCAGGTGGCTGTTCAATACTGTTCAATACCGTTCCATCCATCTAGTGTGGCTGTTCAATACCGTTCCATCCATCTAGTGTGGCTGTTCAATACCGTTCCATCCATCTCAGGTGGCTGTTCAATACTGTTCAATACCGTTCCATCCATCTAGTGTGGCTGTTCAATACCGTTTCATCCATCTAGTGTGGCTGTTCAATAATGTTCAATACAATTGCATCCATCTAGTGTGGCTGTTCAATACTGTTCCATCCATCTAGTGTGGCTGTTCAATATTGTTCCATCCATCTAGTGTGGCTGTTCAATACTGTTCAATACCGTTCCATCCATCTAGTGTGGCTGTTCAATACTGTTCCATTCATCTAGTGTGGCTGTTCAATACTGTTTCATCCATCTAGTGTGGCTGTTCAATACTGTTCCATCCATCTCGTGTGTCTGTTCAATACTGTTCAATACCGTTCCATCCATCTAGTGTGGCTGTTCAATACCGTTCCATCCATCTCGTGTGGCTGTTCAATACTGTTCAATACCGTTCCATCCATCTAGTGTGGCTGTTCAATACTGTTCCATCCATCTAGTGTGGCTGTTCAATACCGTTCCATCCATCTCGTGTGGCTGTTCAATACTGTTCAATACCGTTCCATCCATCTAGTGTGGCTGTTCAATACTGTTTCATCCATCTAGTGTGGCTGTTCAATACTGTTCCATCCATCTAGTGTGGCTGTTCAATACCGTTCCATCCATCTCGTGTGGCTGTTCAATACTGTTCAATACCATTTCATCCATCTAGTGTGGCTGTTTAATACCGTTCCATCCATCTAGTGTGGCTGTTCAATACCTTTCCATTCATCTAGTGTGGCTGTTCAATACCGTTCCATCCATCTAGTGTGGCTGTTCAATACTGTTCAATACCGTTCCATGCATCTAGTGTGGCTGTTCAATACTGTTCCATCCATCTAGTGTGGCTGTTCAATACCTTTCCATTCATCTAGTGTGGCTGTTCAATACTGTTCCATCCATCTAGTTTTACTGTTCAATACCGTTCCATCCATCTAGTGTGGCTGTTCAATACTGTTCCATCCATCTAGTTTTACTGTTCAATACTGTTCCATCCATCTAGTGTGGCTGTTCAATACCGTTCCATCCATCTCGTGTGGCTGTTCAATACTGTTCCATCCATCTAGTGTGGCTGTTCAATACTGTTCCATCCATCTAGTGTGGCTGTTCAATACCGTTCCATCCATCTCGTGTGGCTGTTCAATACTGTTCAATACCGTTCCATCCATCTAGTGTGGCTGTTCAATACTGTTTCATCCATCTAGTGTGGCTGTTCAATACTGTTCCATCCATCTAGTGTGGCTGTTCAATACCGTTCCATCCATCTCGTGTGGCTGTTCAATACTGTTCAATACCATTTCATCCATCTAGTGTGGCTGTTTAATACTGTTCCATCCATCTAGTGTGGCTGTTTAATATTGTTCCATCCATCTAGTGTGGCTGTTTAATATTGTTCCATCCATCTAGTGTGGCTGTTTAATACTGTGCAAGACTGTTCCATCCATCTAGTGTGGCTGTTCAATACCGTTCCATCCATCTCGTGTGGCTGTTCAATACTGTTCCATCCATCTAGTGTGGCTGTTCAATACCGTTCCATCCATCTAGTGTGGCTGTTCAATACTGTTCCATCCATCTAGTGTGGCTGTTCAATACCGTTCCATCCATCTAGTGTGGCTGTTCAATACTGTTCAATACCGTTCCATGCATCTAGTGTGGCTGTTCAATACTGTTCCATCCATCTAGTGTGGCTGTTCAATACCTTTCCATTCATCTAGTGTGGCTGTTCAATACTGTTCCATCCATCTAGTTTTACTGTTCAATACCGTTCCATCCATCTAGTGTGGCTGTTCAATACTGTTCCATCCATCTAGTTTTACTGTTCAATACTGTTCCATCCATCTAGTGTTACTGTTCAATACCGTTCCATCTGTCTCGTGTGGCTGTTCAATACTGTTCAATACAGTTCCATGCATCTAGTGTTACTGTTCAATACTGATCCATCTGTCTCGTGTGGCTGTTCAATACTGTTCAATACAATTCCATCCATCTCGTGTGGCTGTTCAATACTGTTCACTACAATTCCATCCATCTAGTGTGGCTGTTCAATACTGTTCAACACAATTCCATCCATCTAGTGTGGCTGTTCAATACTGTTCAATACAATTCCATCCATCTAGTGTAGCTGTTCAATAGAAATTAAATACGGATGCTGAGGCGTGGTTACGTGTGTCCAAACTGTTTACTGGAAATGTCAACATAAATGGGGGATAGGAAGTAATGCAGACAACAACATTGATGGAAGATAAGAGTACGAGAGAGATAGAATATACGAGGCCCCTCCCTCATTAAGAGAGAACAGACCAGGCCCCTCCCTCATTGAGAGAGAGAGAACAGACCAGTCACCTCCCTCAGTAAGAGAGAGAGAGAACAGACCAGTCACCTCCCTCAGTAAGAGAGAGAGAGAACAGACCAGTCACCTCCCTCAGTAAGAGAGAGAGAGAACAGACCAGTCACCTCCCTCAGTAAGAGAGAGAACAGACCATTCACCTCCCTCAATAAGAGAGAGAGAGAGAGAACAGACCAGTCACCTCCCTCACTAAGAGAGAGAGAGAGAGAACAGACCAGTCACCTCCCTCACTAAGAGAGAGAGAGAGAGAACAGACCAGTCACCTCCCTCAGTAAGAGAGAGAGAGAACAGACCAGTCACCTCCCTCAGTAAGAGAGAGAGAGAACAGACCATTCACCTCCCTCAATAAGAGAGAGAGAACATACCAGTCACCTCCCTCACTAAGAGAGAGAGAGAACAGACCAGTCACCTCCCTCACTAAGAGAGAGAGAGAACAGACCATTCACCTCCCTCAATAAGAGAGAGAGAGAACATACCAGTCACCTCCCTCACTAAGAGAGAGAGAGAACAGACCATTCACCTCCCTCAATAAGAGAGAGAGAGAACATACCAGTCACCTCCCTCACTAAGAGAGAGAGAGAACAGACCAGTCATCTCCCTCAGTAAGAGAGAGATAGAACAGACCAGTCACCTCCCTCACTAAGAGAGAGAGAGAGATAGAACAGTCACCTCCCTCAGTAAGAGAGAGAGAGAACAGAACAGTCACCTCCCTCAGTAAGAGAGAGAGAACAGACCAGTCACCTCCCTCAGTAAGAGAGAGAGAGAACAGACCAGTCACCTCCCTCAGTAAGAGAGAGAGAACAGACCAGTCACCTCCCTCAGTAAGAGAGAGAGAGAACAGACCAGTCACCTCCCGCAGTAAGAGAGAGAGAGAACAGACCAGTCACCTCCCTCAGTAAGAGAGAGAACAGACCAGTCACCTCCCTCAGTAAGAGAGAGAACAGACCAGTCACCTCCCTCAGTAAGAGAGAGAGAGAACAGACCAGTCACCTCCCTCAGTAAGAGAGAGAGAGAACAGACCAGTCACCTCCCTCAGTAAGAGAAAGAGAACAGACCAGTCACCTCCCTCAGTTAGAGAGAGAGAGAACAGACCAGTCACCTCCCTCAGTAAGAGAGAGAGAGAACAGACCAGTCACCTCCCTCAGTAAGAGAGAGATAGAACAGACCAGTCACCTCCCTGACTAAGAGAGAGAGAACAGACCAGTCACCTCCCTCAATAAGAGAGAGAACAGACCAGTCACCTCCCTCAGTAAGAGAGAGATAGAACAGACCAGTCACCTCCCTCAGTAAGAGAGAGAGAGAACAGACCAGTCACCTCCCTCAGTAAGAGAGAGATAGAACAGACCAGTCACCTCCCTCAGTAAGAGAGAGAGATAGAACAGACCAGTCACCTCGCTCACGAAGAGAGAGAGAGAGAACAGACCAGTCATCTCCCTCAGTAAGAGAGAGATAGAACAGACCAGTCACCTCCCTCAGTAAGAGAGAGAGAGAGAACAGACCAGTCACCTCCCTCAGTAAGAGAGAGAGAGAACAGACCAGTCACCTCCCTCAGTAAGAGAGAGATAGAACAGACCAGTCACCTCCCTGACTAAGAGAGAGAGAACAGACCAGTCACCTCCCTCAATAAGAGAGAGAGAGAACAGACCAGTCACCTCCCTCAGTAAGAGAGAGATAGAACAGACCAGTCACCTCCCTCAGTAAGAGAGAGATAGAACAGACCAGTCACCTCCCTCAGTAAGAGAGAGAGAGAGAACAGACCAGTCACCTCCCTCAGTAAGAGAGAGATAGAACAGACCAGTCACCTCCCTCAGTAAGAGAGAGAGAGAACAGACCAGTCATCTCCCTCAGTAAGAGAGAGATAGAACAGACCAGTCACCTCCCTGACTAAGAGAGAGAGAACAGACCAGTCACCTCCCTCAATAAGAGAGAGAGAGAACAGACCAGTCACCTCCCTCAGTAAGAGAGAGATAGAACAGACCAGTCACCTCCCTCACTAAGAGAGAGAGAGAACAGACCAGTCACCTCCCTCAATAAGAGAGAGATAGAACAGACCAGTCACCTCCCTCAGTAAGAGAGAGATAGAACAGACCAGTCACCTCCCTCGGTAAGAGAGAGATAGAACAGACCAGTCACCTCCCTCACTAAGAGAGAGAACAGACCAGTCACCTCCCTCAGTAAGAGAGAGAGAACAGACCAGTCACCTCCCTCAGTAAGAGAGAGAGAGAACAGACCAGTCACCTCCCTCAATAAGAGAGAGAGAGAACAGACCAGTCACCTCCCTCAGTAAGAGAGAGAACAGACCAGTCACCTCCCTCAGTAAGAGAGAGAACAGACCAGTCACCTCCCTCAGTAAGAGAGAGAGAGAACAGACCAGTCACCTCCCTCACTAAGAGAGAGAACAGACCAGTCACCTCCCTCAGTAAGAGAGAGAGAGAACAGACCAGTCACCTCCCTCAGTAAGAGAGAGAGAACAGACCAGTCACCTCCCTCAGTAAGAGAGAGATAGAACAGACCAGTCACCTCCCGCAGTAAGAGAGAGAGAACAGCCCAGTCACCTCCCTCAGTAAGAGAGAGAACAGACCAGTCACCTCCCTCAGTAAGAGAGAGAGAACAGACCAGTCACCTCCCTCAGTAAGAGAGAGAGATAGAACAGACCAGTCACCTCCCTCAGTAAGAGAGAGAACAGAACAGTCACCTCCCTCAGTAAGAGAGAGAGAACAGACCAGTCACCTCCCTCAGTAAGAGAGAGAGAACAGACCAGTCACCTCCCTCAGTAAGAGAGAGAGAGAACAGACCAGTCACCTCCCGCAGTAAGAGAGAGAGAGAACAGACCAGTCACCTCCCTCAGTAAGAGAGAGAACAGACCAGTCACCTCCCTCAGTAAGAGAGAGAACAGACCAGTCACCTCCCTCAGTAAGAGAGAGAGAGAACAGACCAGTCACCTCCCTCAGTAAGAGAGAGAGAGAACAGACCAGTCACCTCCCTCAGTAAGAGAAAGAGAACAGACCAGTCACCTCCCTCAGTTAGAGAGAGAGAGAGAGAACAGACCAGTCACCTCCCTCAGTAAGAGAGAGAGAGAACAGACCAGTCACCTCCCTCAGTAAGAGAGAGATAGAACAGACCAGTCACCTCCCTGACTAAGAGAGAGAACAGACCAGTCACCTCCCTCAATAAGAGAGAGAACAGACCAGTCACCTCCCTCAGTAAGAGAGAGATAGAACAGACCAGTCACCTCCCTCAGTAAGAGAGAGAGAGAACAGACCAGTCACCTCCCTCAGTAAGAGAGAGATAGAACAGACCAGTCACCTCCCTCAGTAGAGAGAGAGAGAGAACAGACCAGTCATCTCCCTCAGTAAGAGAGAGAGAGAACAGACCAGTCACCTCCCTCAGTAAGAGAGAGAGAGAACAGACCAGTCACCTCCCTCAGTAAGAGAGAGAGAGAGAACAGACCAGTCACCTCCCTGACTAAGAGAGAGAGAACAGACCAGTCACCTCCCTCAATAAGAGAGAGAGAGAACAGACCAGTCACCTCCCTCAGTAAGAGAGAGATAGAACAGACCAGTCACCTCCCTGACTAAGAGAGAGATAGAACAGACCAGTCACCTCCCTCAGTAAGAGAGAGAGAGAACAGACCAGTCACCTCCCTCAGTAAGAGAGAGATAGAACAGACCAGTCACCTCCCTGACTAAGAGAGAGAGAACAGACCAGTCACCTCCCTCAGTAAGAGATAGATAGAACAGACCAGTCACCTCCCTCAGTAAGAGAGAGATAGAACAGACCAGTCACCTCCCTCAGTAAGAGAGAGAGAACAGACCAGTCACCTCCCTCAGTAAGAGAGAGATAGAACAGACCAGTCACCTCCCTCAGTAAGAGAGAGATAGAACAGACCAGTCACCTCCCTCAGTAAGAGAGAGAGAGAACAGACCAGTCACCTCCCTCAGTAAGAGAGATAGAACAGACCAGTCACCTCCCTCAGTAAGAGAGAGAGAACAGACCAGTCACCTCCCTCAGTAAGAGAGAGAGAGAACAGACCAGTCACCTCCCTCAGTAAGAGAGAGAGAGAACAGACCAGTCACCTCCCTCAGTAAGAGAGAGAACAGACCAGTCACCTCCCTCAGTAAGAGAGAGAGTAGAACAGACCAGTCACCTCCCTCAGTAAGAGAGAGAGAGAACAGACCAGTCACCTCCCTGACTAAGAGAGAGAGAACAGACCAGTCACCTCCCTCAATAAGAGAGAGAGAGAACAGACCAGTCACCTCCCTCAGTAAGAGAGAGATAGAACAGACCAGTCACCTCCCTGACTAAGAGAGAGAACAGACCAGTCACCTCCCTCAATAAGAGAGAGATAGAACAGACCAGTCATCTCCCTCACTAAGAGAGAGAGAGAACAGACCAGTCACCTCCCTGACTAAGAGAGAGAAACAGACCAGTCACCTCCTCAATAAGAGAGAGAGAGAACAGACCAGTCACCTCCCTCAGTAAGAGAGAAACAGACCAGTCACCTCCCTCAGTAAGAGAGAGAAACAGACCAGTCATCTCCCTCAGTAAGAGAGAGATAGAACAGACCAGTCATCTCCCTCACTAAGAGAGAGAGAGAACAGACCAGTCACCTCCCTCAGTAAGAGAGAGATAGAACAGACCAGTCACCTCCCTGACTAAGAGAGAGAACAGACCAGTCACCTCCCTCAGTAAGAGAGAGAGAGAACAGACCAGTCACCTCCCTCAGTAAGAGAGAGAACAGACCAGTCACCTCCCTCAGTAAGAGAGAGATAGAACAGACCAGTCACCTCCCTCAGTAAGAGAGAGAACAGACCAGTCACCTCCCTCAGTAAGAGAGAGAGAACAGACCAGTCACCTCCCTCAGTAAGAGAGAGATAGAACAGACCAGTCACCTCCCTCACTAAGAGAGAGAGAACAGACCAGTCACCTCCCTCAGTAAGAGAGAGAGAGAACAGACCAGTCACCTCCCTCAGTAAGAGAGAGAGAACAGACCAGTCACCTCCCTCAGTAAGAGAGAGAGAACAGACCAGTCACCTCCCTCAGTAAGAGAGAGAACAGACCAGTCACCTCCCTCAGTAAGAGAGAGAGAACAGACCAGTCACCTCCCTCAGTAAGAGAGAGAGAGAACAGACCAGTCACCTCCCTCAGTAAGAGAGAGAGAGAACAGACCAGTCACCTCCCTCAGTAAGAGAGAGAGAAACAGACCAGTCACCTCCCTCAGTAAGAGAGAGAGAGAGAACAGACCAGTCACCTCCCTCAGTAAGAGAGAGAGAGAAACAGACCAGTCACCTCCCTGACTAAGTAGAGAGAGAAGAACAGACCAGTCACCTCCCTCAGTAAGAGAGAGAGAACAGACCAGTCACCTCCCTCAGTAAGAGAGAGATAGAACAGACCAGTCACCTCCCTCAGTAAGAGAGAGAACAGACCAGTCACCTCCCTCAGTAAGAGAGAGAGAACAGACCAGTCATCTCCCTCAGTAAGAGAGAGATAGAACAGACCAGTCACCTCCCTCAGTAAGAGAGAGAACAGACCAGTCACCTCCCTCAGTAAGAGAGAGAGAACAGACCAGTCACCTCCCTCAGTAAGAGAGAGAACAGACCAGTCACCTCCCTCAGTAAGAGAGAGAGAACAGACCAGTCACCTCCCTCAGTAAGAGAGAGATAGAACAGACCAGTCACCTCCCTCAGTAAGAGAGAGAGAGAACAGACCAGTCACCTCCCTCAGTAAGAGAGAGATAGAACAGACCAGTCACCTCCCTCAGTAAGAGAGAGAACAGACCAGTCACCTCCCTCAATAAGAGAGAGAGAACAGACCAGTCACCTCCCTCAGTAAGAGAGAGAGAACAGACCAGTCACCTCCCTCAGTAAGAGAGAGATAGAACAGACCAGTCACCTCCCTCAGTAAGAGAGAGAGAGAGAACAGACCAGTCACCTCCCTCAGTAAGAGAGAGAGAGAACAGACCAGTCACCTCCCTCAGTAAGAGAGAGATAGAACAGACCAGTCACCTCCCTCAGTAAGAGAGAGAGAACAGACCAGTCACCTCCCTCAGTAAGAGAGAGAGAGAACAGACCAGTCACCTCCCTCAGTAAGAGAGAGAGAGACAGACCAGTCACCTCCCTCAGTAAGAGAGAGATAGAACAGACCAGTCACCTCCCTCAAGAGAGAGAGAACAGACCAGTCACCTCCCTCAGTAAGAGAGAGAACAGACCAGTCACCTCCCTCAGTAAGAGAGAGAACAGACCAGTCACCTCCCTCAGTAAGAGAGAGAACAGACCAGTCACCTCCCTCAGTAAGAGAGAGAGAACAGACCAGTCACCTCCCTCAGTAAGAGAGAGAGAGAACAGACCAGTCACCTCCCTCAGTAAGAGAGAGAGAGAACAGACCAGTCACCTCCCTCAGTAAGAGAGAGAGAACAGACCAGTCACCTCCCTCAGTAAGAGAGAGAACAGACCAGTCACCTCCCTCAGTAAGAGAGAGAGAGAACAGACCAGTCACCTCCCTCAGTAAGAGAGAGAGAGAACAGACCAGTCACCTCCCTCAGTAAGAGAAAGAGAACAGACCAGTCACCTCCCTCAGTTAGTGAGAGAGAGAGAGAACAGACCAGTCACCTCCCTCAGAAGAGAGAGAGAGAACAGACCAGTCACCTCCCTCAGTAAGAGAGAGATAGAACAGACCAGTCACCTCCCTGACTAAGAGAGAGAGAACAGACCAGTCACCTCCCTCAATAAGAGAGAGAGAGAACAGACCAGTCACCTCCCTCAGTAAGAGAGAGAACAGACCAGTCACCTCCCTCAGTAAGAGAGAGAGAGAACAGACCAGTCACCTCCCTCAGTAAGAGAGAGAGAACAGACCAGTCACCTCCCTCAGTAAGAGAGAGAGAACAGACCAGTCACCTCCCTCAGTAAGAGAGAGAGAGAACAGACCAGTCACCTCCCTCAGTAAGAGAGAGAGAACAGACCAGTCACCTCCCTCAGTAAGAGAGAGATAGAACAGACCAGTCACCTCCCTCAGTAAGAGAGAGAGAGAACAGACCAGTCACCTCCCTGACTAAGAGAGAGAGAGAACAGACCAGTCACCTCCCTCAATAAGAGAGAGAGAACAGACCAGTCACCTCCCTCAGTAAGAGAGAGATAGAACAGACCAGTCACCTCCCTGACTAAGAGAGAGAACAGACCAGTCACCTCCCTCAATAAGAAGAGAGAGAACAGACCAGTCACCTCCCTCAGTAAGAGAGAGAGAACAGACCAGTCACCTCCCTCAGTAAGAGAGAGAGAACAGACCAGTCACCTCCCTCAGTAAGAGAGAGATAGAACAGACCAGTCACCTCCTCAGTAAGAGAGAGAGAGAAACAGACCAGTCACCTCCCTCACTAAGAGAGAGAGAGAACAGACCAGTCACCTCCCAGTAAGAGAGAGAGAACACCAGTAAGAGAGAGAGAGAGAACAGACCAGTCACCTCCCTCAGTAAGAGAGAGAGAGAGAACAGACCAGTCACCTCCCTCAGTAAGAGAGAGAGAACAGACCAGTCACCTCCCTCAGTAAGAGAGAGAACAGACCAGTCACCTCCCTCAGTAAGAGAGAGAGAGAACAGACCAGTCACCTCCCTCAGTAAGAGAGAGAACAGACCAGTCACCTCCCTCAGTAAGAGAGAGAACAGACCAGTCACCTCCCTCAGTAAGAGAGAGAAGAACAGACCAGTCACCTCCCTCAGTAAGAGAGAGAACAGACCAGTCACCTCCCTCAATAAGAGAGAGAGAGAACAGACCAGTCACCTCCCTCAGTAAGAGAGAGAACAGACCAGTCACCTCCCTCAGTAAGAGAGAGAACAGACCAGTCACCTCCCTCAATAAGAGAGAGAGAACAGACCAGTCACCTCCCTCAGTAAGAGAGAGAACAGACCAGTCACCTCCCTCAGTAAGAGAGAGAGAACAGACCAGTCATCTCCCTCAGTAAGAGAGAGAACAGACCAGTCACCTCCCTCAGTAAGAGAGAGAGAACAGACCAGTCACCTCCCTCAGTAAGAGAGAGAGAGAACAGACCAGTCACCTCCCTCAGTAAGAGAAAGAGAACAGACCAGTCACCTCCCTCAGTTAGAGAGAGAGAGAGAGAACAGACCAGTCACCTCCCTCAGTAAGAGAGAGAGAGAACAGACCAGTCACCTCCCTCAGTAAGAGAGAGATAGAACAGACCAGTCACCTCCCTGACTAAGAGAGAGAGAACAGACCAGTCACCTCCCTCAATAAGAGAGAGAACAGACCAGTCACCTCCCTCAGTAAGAGAGAGATAGAACAGACCAGTCACCTCCCTCAGTAAGAGAGAGAGAGAACAGACCAGTCACCTCCCTCAGTAAGAGAGAGATAGAACAGACCAGTCACCTCCCTCAGAAGAGAGAGAGAGACAGACCAGTCACCTCCCTCAGTAAGAGAGAGATAGAACAGACCAGTCACCTCCCTCAGTAAGAGAGAGAGAGAACAGACCAGTCACCTCCCTCAGTAAGAGAGAGAGAGAGAACAGACCAGTCACCTCCCTCAGTAAGAGAGAGATAGAACAGACCAGTCACCTCCCTGACTAAGAGAGAGAGAACAGACCAGTCACCTCCCTCAATAAGAGAGAGAGAGAACAGACCAGTCACCTCCCTCAGTAAGAGAGAGATAGAACAGACCAGTCACCTCCCTCAGTAAGAGAGAGATAGAACAGACCAGTCACCTCCCTCAGTAAGAGAGAGAAGAACAGACCAGTCACCTCCCTCAGTAAGAAGAGAGATAGAAACAGACCAGTCACCTCCCTCAGTAAGAGAGAGAAACAGACCAGTCACCTCCCTCAGTAAGAGAGAGATAGAACAGACCAGTCACCTCCTCAGTAAGAGAGAGAGAGAACAGACCAGTCACCTCCCTCAGTAAGAGAGAGAGAGAACAGACCAGTCACCTCCCTCAGTTTAAGAGAGAGATAGAACAGACCAGTAAGAGAGAGAGATAGAACAGACCAGTCACCTCCCTCAGTAAGAGAGAGAGAGAACAGACCAGTCACCTCCCTCAGTAAGAGAGAGATAGAACAGACCAGTCACCTCCCTCAGTAAGAGAGAGAACAGACCAGTCACCTCCCTCAGTAAGAGAGAGAGAGAACAGACCAGTCACCTCCCTCAGTAAGAGAGAGAGAGAACAGACCAGTCACCTCCCTCAGTAAGAGAGAGAGAACAGACCAGTCACCTCCCTCAGTAAGAGAGAGAGATAGAACAGACCAGTCACCTCCCTCAGTAAGAGAGAGAGAGAGAACAGACCAGTCACCTCCCTGACTAAGAGAGAGAGAACAGACCAGTCACCTCCCTCAATAAGAGAGAGAGAGAACAGACCAGTCACCTCCCTCAGTAAGAGAGAGATAGAACAGACCAGTCACCTCCCTGACTAAGAGAGAGAACAGACCAGTCACCTCCCTCAATAAGAGAGAGAGAGAACAGACCAGTCACCTCCCTCAGTAAGAGAGAGAACAGACCAGTCACCTCCCTCAGTAAGAGAGAGAGAACAGACCAGTCATCTCCCTCAGTAAGAGAGAGAGAACAGACCAGTCACCTCCCTCACTAAGAGAGAGAGAACAGACCAGTCACCTCCCTCAGTAAGAGAGAGATAGAACAGACCAGTCACCTCCCTGACTAAGAGAGAGAACAGACCAGTCACCTCCCTCAATAAGAGAGAGAGAGAACAGACCAGTCACCTCCCTCAGTAAGAGAGAGAAACAGACCAGTCACCTCCCTCAGTAAGAGAGAGATAGAACAGACCAGTCACCTCCTCAGACCAGTAAGAGAGAGAGAACAGACCAGTCACCTCCCTCAGTAAGAGAGAGAGAGAACAGACCAGTCACCTCCTCAGTAAGACTAAGAGAGAACAGACCAGTCACCTCCCTCAGTAAGAGAGAGAGAACAGACCAGTCACCTCCCTCAGTAAGAGAGAGAAGACAGACCAGTCACCTCCCTCAGTAAGAGAGAGAGAACAGACCAGTCACCTCCCTCAGTAAGAGAGAGAGAACAGACCAGTCACCTCCCTCAGTAAGAGAGAGAACAGACCAGTCACCTCCCTCAGTAAGAGAGAGAGAACAGACCAGTCACCTCCCTCAGTAAGAGAGAGATAGAACAGACCAGTCACCTCCCTCAGTAAGAGAGAGATAGAACAGACCAGTCACCTCCCTCAGTAAGAGAGAGAACAGACCAGTCACCTCCCTCAGTAAGAGAGAGAGAACAGACCAGTCACCTCCCTCAGTAAGAGAGAGAGAACAGACCAGTCACCTCCCTCAGTAAGAGAGAGAGAGAACAGACCAGTCACCTCCCTCAGTAAGAGAGAGAGAACAGACCAGTCACCTCCCTCAGTAAGAGAGAGAGAACAGACCAGTCACCTCCCTCAGTAAGAGAGAGATAGAACAGACCAGTCACCTCCCTCAGTAAGAGAGAGAGAGAAACAGACAGACCAGTCACCTCCCTGACTAAGAGAGAGAGAACAGACCAGTCACCTCCCTCAGTAAGAGAGAGAGAACAGACCAGTCACCTCCCTCAGTAAGAGAGAACAGAACAGACCAGTAAGAGAGAGAGAGAACAGACCAGTCACCTCCCTGACTAAGAGAGAGAACAGACCAGTCACCTCCCTCAGTAAGAGAGAGAGAACAGACCAGTCACCTCCCTCAGTAAGAGAGAGAACAGACCAGTCACTCCCTCAGTAAGAGAGAGATAGAACAGACCAGTCACCTCCCTCAGTAAGAGAGAGAGAGAACAGACCAGTCACCTCCCTCAGTAAGAGAGAGAGAGAAGAACAGACCAGTCACCTCCCTCAGTAAGAGAGAGACAGACCAGTCAAGAAGAGAGAGAGAACAGACCAGTCACCTCCCTCAGTAAGAGAGAGAACAGACCAGTCACCTCCCTCAGTAAGAGAGAGAGAACAGACCAGTCACCTCCCTCAGTAAGAGAGAGAACAGACCAGTCACCTCCCTCAGTAAGAGAGAGAGAACAGACCAGTCACCTCCCTCAGTAAGAGAGAGAGAGAACAGACCAGTCACCTCCCTCAGTAAGAGAGAGAGAACAGACCAGTCACCTCCCTCAGTAAGAGAGAGAGAGAACAGACCAGTCACCTCCTCAGTAAGAGAGAGAGAGAACAGACCAGTCACCTCCCTCAGTAAAGAGAGAGAACAGACCAGTCACCTCCCTCAGTAAGAGAGAGAGAACAGACCAGTCACCTCCCTCAGTAAGAGAGAGAGAACAGACCAGTCACCTCCCTCAGTAAGAGAGAGAGAACAGACCAGTCACCTCCCTCAGTAAGAGAGAGAGAACAGACCAGTCACCTCCCTCAGTAAGAGAGAGAACAGACCAGTCACCTCCCTCAGTAAGAGAGAGAGAACAGACCAGTCACCTCCCTCAGTAAGAGAGAGAGAACAGACCAGTCACCTCCCTCAGTAAGAGAGAGAGAACAGACCAGTCACCTCCCTCAGTAAGAGAGAGAGAACAGACCAGTCACCTCCCTCAGTAAGAGAGAGAGAGAACAGACCAGTCACCTCCCTCAGTAAGAGAGAGAAACAGACCAGTCACCTCCCTCAGTAAGAGAGAGAGAGAACAGACCAGTCACCTCCCTCAGTAAGAGAGAGAGAACAGACCAGTCACCTCCCTCAGTAAGAGAGAGAGAGAACAGACCAGTCACCTCCCTCAGTAAGAGAGAGAGAACAGACCAGTCACCTCCCTCAGTAAGAGAGAGAGAGAACAGACCAGTCACCTCCTCAGTAAGAGAGAGAGAACAGACCAGTCACCTCCCTCAGTAAGAGAGAGAGAACAGACCAGTCACCTCCCTCAGTAAGAGAGAGAACAGACCAGTCACCTCCCTCAGTAAGAGAGAGAGAACAGACCAGTCACCTCCCTCAGTAAGAGAGAGAACAGACCAGTCACCTCCCTCAGTAAGAGAGAGAGAACAGACCAGTCACCTCCCTCAGTAAGAGAGAGAAACAGACCAGTCACCTCCCTCAGTAAGAGAGAGAGAACAGACCAGTCACCTCCCTCAGTAAGAGAGAGAGAACAGACCAGTCACCTCCCTCAGTAAGAGAGAGAACAGACCAGTCACCTCCCTCAGTAAGAGAGAGAGAGAACAGACCAGTCACCTCCCTCAGTAAGAGAGAGAGAGAACAGACCAGTCACCTCCCTCAGTCAAGAAGAGAGAAACAGACCAGTCACCTCCCTCAGTAAGAGAGAGAAACAGACCAGTCACCTCCCCAGTAAGAGAGAGAGAACAGACCAGTCACCTCCCTCAGTAAGAGAGAGAGAACAGACCAGTCACCTCCCTCAGTAAGAGAGAGAGAACAGACCAGTCACCTCCCTCAGTAAGAGAGAGAGAACAGACCAGTCACCTCCCTCAGTAAGAGAGAGAGAACAGACCAGTCACCTCCCTCAGTAAGAGAGAGAACAGACCAGTCACCTCCCTCAGTAAGAGAGATAGAACAGACCAGTCACCTCCCTCAGTAAGAGAGAGAGAACAGACCAGTCACCTCCCTCAGTAAGAGAGAGACAGACCAGTCACCTCCTCAGTAAGAGAGAGAAACAGACCAGTCACCTCCCTCAGTAAGAGAGAGAGAGAGAACAGACCAGTCACCTCCCTCAGTAAGAGAGAGAGAACAGACCAGTCACCTCCCTCAGTAAGAGAGAGAGAACAGACCAGTCACCTCCTCAGTAAGAGAGAGAGAACAGACCAGTCACCTCCCTCAGTAAGAGAGAGAAACAGACCAGTCACCTCCCTCAGTAAGAGAGAGAACAGACCAGTCACCTCCTCAGTAAGAGAGAGAAACAGACCAGTCACCTCCTCAGTAAGAGAGAGAGAACAGACCAGTCACCTCCCTCAGTAAGAGAGAGAACAGACCAGTCACCTCCCTCAGTAAGAGAGAGAACAGACCAGTCACCTCCCTGACTAAGAGAGAGAGAACAGACCAGTCACCTCCCTGACTAAGAGAGAGAGAACAGACCAGTCACCTCCCTCAGTAAGAGAGAGAGAGAGACAGACCAGTCACCTCCCTCAGTAAGAGAGAGAGAACAGACCAGTCACCTCCTCAGTAAGAGAGAGAGAACAGACCAGTCACCTCCCTCAGTAAGAGAGAGAGAACAGACCAGTCACCTCCTCAGTAAGAGAGAGAGAACAGACCAGTCACCTCCCTCAGTAAGAGAGAGAGAACAGACCAGTCACCTCCCTCAGTAAGAGAGAGAACAGACCAGTCACCTCCCTCAGTAAGAGAGAGAACAGACCAGTCAAGAAGAGAGAGAGAACAGACCAGTCACCTCCTCAGTAAGAGAGAGAGAACAGACCAGTCACCTCCCTCAGTAAGAGAGAGAACAGACCAGTCACCTCCCTCAGTAAGAGAGAAGAACAGACCAGTCACCTCCTCAGTAAGAGAGAGAGAACAGACCAGTCACCTCCCTCAGTAAGAGAGAGAGAACAGACCAGTCACCTCCCTCAGTAAGAGAGAGAGAACAGACCAGTCACCTCCCTCAGTAAGAGAGAGAGAACAGACCAGTCACCTCCCTCAGTAAGAGAGAGAGAACAGACCAGTCACCTCCCTCAGTAAGAGAGAGAACAGACCAGTCACCTCCCTCAGTAAGAGAGAGAACAGACCAGTCACCTCCCTCAGTAAGAGAGAGAACAGACCAGTCACCTCCCTCAGTAAGAGAGAGAACAGACCAGTCAAGTAAGAGAGAACAGACCAGTCAGAAGAGAGAGAACAGACCAGTCACCTCCCTCAGTAAGAGAGAGAACAGACCAGTCACCTCCCTCAGTAAGAGAGAGAACAGACCAGTCACCTCCCTCAGTAAGAGAGAGAAACAGACCAGTCACCTCCTCAGTAAGAGAGAGAAACAGACCAGTCACCTCCCTCAGTAAGAGAGAGAACAGACCAGTCACCTCCCTCAGTAAGAGAGAGAAACAGACCAGTCACCTCCCTCAGTAAGAGAGAGAAACAGACCAGTCACCTCCCTCAGTAAGAGAGAGAACAGACCAGTCACCTCCTCAGTAAGAGAGAGAGAACAGACCAGTCACCTCCCCAGACTAAGAGAGAGATAGAACAGTACCTCCCTCAGTAGAGAGAACAGACCAGTCACCTCCCTAAGAGAGAGAACAGACCAGTCACCTCCCTCAGTAGATAGAACAGACCAGTCACCTCCCTCAGTAAGAGAGAGAGAGAACAGACCAGTCACCTCCCTCAGTAAGAGAGAGAACAGACCAGTCACCTCCCTCAGTAAGAGAGAGAACAGACCAGTCACCTCCTTCAATAAGAGAGAGAACAGACCAGTCACCTCCCTCAGTAAGAGAGAGAACAGACCAGTCACCTCCTTCAATAAGAGAGAGAGAGAACAGACCAGTCACCTCCTTCAATAAGAGAGAGATAGAACAGACCAGTCACCTCCCTCAGTAAGAGAGAGAACAGACCAGTCACCTCCTTCAATAAGAGAGAGAGAGAACAGACCAGTCACCTCCCTCAGTAAGAGAGAGATAGAACAGACCAGTCACCTCCCTCAATAAGAGAGAGAGAGAACAGACCAGTCACCTCCCTCAGTAAGAGATAGAACAGACCAGTCACCTCCCTCACTAAGAGAGAGAGAGAACAGACCATTCACCTCCCTCAATAAGAGAGAGAGAGAACAGACCAGTCATCTCCCTCAGTAAGAGAGAGATAGAACAGACCAGTCACCTCCCTCACTAAGAGAGAGAACAGACCAGTCACCTCCCTCAGTAAGAGAGAGAGAACAGACCAGTCACCTCCCTCAGTAAGAGAGAGAGAACAGACCAGTCACCTCCCTCAATAAGAGAGAGAGAGAACAGACCAGTCACCTCTCTCAGTAAGAGAGAGAGAACAGACCAGTCACCTCCCTCAGTAAGAGAGAGAGAGAGAACAGACCAGTCACCTCCCTCAATAAGAGAGAGAACAGACCAGTCACCTCCCTCACTAAGAGAGAGAGAGAACGGACCAGTCAACTCCCTCAATAAGAGAGAGAGAGAACAGACCAGTCACCTCCCTCAGTAAGAGAGAGAACATACCAGTCACCTCCCTCAGTAAGAGAGAGAGAGAACAGACCAGTCACCTCCCTCAGTAAGAGAGAGAGAACATACCAGTCATCTCCCTCAGTAAGAGAGAGAGAGAACAGTAGTAGACCAGTCTCAACCTGACTGAGAAGACACATGACCTGGTAGTAGAGTAGACCAGTGTCAACCTGACTGAGAAGACACATTGTGACGGCCCTGAATTTTTCTGAACCGTCTCAGTGCAGCTCCTTCCAATAGGGCGCTTTCCCTTTAATTCCCAATTAAATAGCCAGCATCAGCTGCACGAAAGGGTTTTTTTTTGTGATGGAGACGTGACTGAGGATGTGTTCAACCCTCAGTTCCCGAAGCTTCTCTATTCCATTGTTTTGTTGCCGTTAAACGTGTGTTTTGTTGCCTAATAGAGTTTACCCAGGATCGGATCCACTCTTTGCGTCCCTGGACTACACCTCCTCCGTTCTTCGTGGCCTTTCTCCGCTGGAGATCTATTGGCAGATTGGATTGTCTGACTGACCGACTGACTACCACCTTTTTGTATACGGTATTTCATTTGTTTGGATGTGATGTATACTGTGATTTGTGTAGTTAGTGGTAGTTGAGGACTTAATTAAGAGTTGATCCGCTTTAAGGTTCTGTGGTAAAGTAATTGTTATATTGATTGTATGTTTAATACTGGGTTTACGCTACACGGAACGAACGGACAAACAGCGCGTGACAAAAGTCACTTGAGTTCACTGAACTCCTTTACCGGGCAGGACTCTTTTTAGGCCCGAGGTACAGGACATTTCTGGAGGAACCAGAACTCATTGTGATATTATTATATATGTGTGTAATCATTGTTGTTGCTAATACAACCCACGCAACAGAATATAATTGTTTTTGAAGTTCTTTTCAATGTTTTAAGGGTTTATGAAAAGTTTATTTCCATCCTGACTTTTACATACGTCCTTTGTATTGGTGTAGACTTGACGGACCAGATGGGACTCATTCCCACCCAAACTAAACGGAGAAACTAATGTTTTCTCTGGTAGGCACAACCTACCTGGCACCCCTATAAATAATAACCTCAAGTCAAAACCGTTACATAAAAAATGGCACCCCAGGTGGGACTTGAACCCACAATCCCTGGCTTAGAAGGCCAGTGCCTTATCCAGTCTTCTCTGCCATTGCTCCGGTACCACTAACCCTCGATAATCCTTCTGACGATCTCCTTTTACAGGCTGTGAGAAGAGCTCAGCTGGAACAGCCAGAGGAGTTAAGGCTGTTGGAACAGCTGCAGAATAATGCTGATGTATGTACTTCAAAGCTGGGACGCACCAGGCTCCTGAACCACAAAATATTCCTTACACAGGAAATGCCGATCAAGCAAAAGCCATATCGTTTGTCCCCAGCGAAGCTAATCATCCAAAAGGGACTCATAAATGATATGTTAACCCAAGATATAATAGAACGTTCCTCCTCTCCCTGGGCTGCTCCTGTTGTCCTCATCCCAAAAAAGACTGGTGGTCTTAGATTCTGTGTGGACTATAGGAAGACCAACAATGTTTCCCAGACTGATGCCTATCCTCTTCCCACCATCCATGAGATCCTGGAGTCATTGTCTGGCGCTGTTGTGTTCACTACCCTTGACCTACCCTTGACTCCATTTTGCTGATCCCTGCCTACAGGCAGAAATTAAAACAAGAGGCTCCCACGCTGAGGTCTGTCCAACGCTGGTCAGACCAAGCTGACTCTACACTCCAAGACTGCTTCCATCATGCGGACTGGGACATGTTTCGTATTGCGTCAGATGGGAATATTGACGAATACGCTGATTCGGTGTGCGAGTTCATTAGAACGTGCGTCGAAGATGTCGTTCCCATAGCAACGATAAAAACATTCCCTAACCAGAAACCGTGGATTGATGGCAGCATTCGCGTGAAACTGAAAGCGCGAACCACTGCTTTTAATCAGGGCAAGGTGTCTGGCAACATGACTGAATACAAACAGTGCAGCTATTCCCTCCGTAAGGCTATTAAACAAGCTAAGCGTCAGTACAGAGACAAAGTGGAATCTCAATTCAATGGCTCAGACACAAGAGGCATGTGGCAGGGTCTACAGTCTATCACGGACTACAAGATGAAATCCAGCCCAGTCACGGACCAGGATGTCTTGCTCCCAGGCAGACTAAATAACTTTTGCCCGCTTTGAGGACAATACAGTGCCACTGACACGGCCTGCAACGGAAACATGCGGTCTCTCCTTCACTGCAGCCGAGGTGAGTAAGACATTTAAACGTGTTAACCCTCGCAAGGCTGCAGGCCCAGACGGCATCCCCAGCCGCGCCCTCAGAGCATGCGCAGACCAGCTGGCCGGTGTGTTTACGGACATATTCAATCAATCCCTATACCAGTCTGCTGTTCCCACATGCTTCAAGAGGGCCACCATTGTTCCTGTTCCCAAGAAAGCTAAGGTAACTGAGCTAAACGACTACCGCCCCGTAGCACTCACTTCCGTCATCATGAAGTGCTTTGAGAGACTAGTCAAGGACCATATCACCTCCACCCTACCTGACACCCTAGACCCACTCCAATTTGCTTACCGCCCAAATAGGTCCACAGACGATGCAATCTCAACCACACTGCACACTGCCCTAACCCACCTGGACAAGAGGAATACCTATGTGAGAATGCTGTTCATCGACTACAGCTCGGCATTCAACACCATAGTACCCTCCAAGCTCGTCATCAAGCTCGAGACCCTGGGTCTCGACCGCCCTGTGCAACTGGGTACTGGACTTCCTGACGGGCCGCCCCCAGGTGGTGAGGGTAGGCAACAACATCTCCTCCCCGCTGATCCTCAACACGGGGGCCCCACAAGGGTGCGTTCTGAGCCCTCTCCTGTACTCCCTGTTCACCCACGACTGCGTGGCCACGCACGCCTCCAACTCAATCATCAAGTTTGCGGACGACACAACAGTGGTAGGCTTGATTACCAACAACGACGAGACGGCCTACAGGGAGGAGGTGAGGGCCCTCGGAGTGTGGTGTCAGGAAAATAACCTCACACTCAACGTCAACAAAACTAAGGAGATGATTGTGGACTTCAGGAAACAGCAGAGGGAACACCCCCCTATCCACATCGATGGAACAGTAGTGGAAAGGGTAGCTAGTTTTAAGTTCCTCGGCATACACATCACAGACAAACGGAATTGGTCCACTCACACTGACAGCGTCGTGAAGAAGGCGTAGCAGCGCCTATTCAACCTCAGGAGGCTGAAGAAATTCGGCTTGTCACCAAAAGCACTCACAAACTTCTACAGATGCACAATCGAGAGCATCCTGGCGGGCTGTATCACCGCCTGGTACGGCAACTGCTCCGCCCTCAACCGTAAGGCTCTCCAGAGGGTAGTGAGGACTGCACAACGCATCACCGGGGGCAAACTACCTGCCCTCCAGGACACCTACACCACCCGTTGTTACAGGAAGGCCATAAAGATCATCAAGGACATCAACCACCCGAACCACTGCCTGTTCACCCCGCTATCATCCAGAAGGCGAGGTCAGTACAGGTGCATCAAAGCTGGGACCGAGAGACTGAAAAACAGCTTCTATCTCAAGGCCATCAGACTGTTAAACAGCCACCACTAACACTGAGTGGCTGCTGCCAACACACTGTCATTGACACTGACCCAACTCCAGCCATTTTAATAATGGGAATTGATGGGAAATGATGTAAATATATCACTAGCCACTTTAAACAATGCTACCTTATATAATGTTACTTACCCTACATTATTCATCTCATATGCATATGTATATACTGTACTCTACATCATCGACTGCATCCTTATGTAACACATGTATCACTAGCCACTTTAACTATGCCACTTTGTTTACTTTGTCTACACACTCATCTCATATGTATATACTGTACTCGATACCATCTACTGTATGCTGCTCTGTACCATCACTCATTCATATATCCTTATGTACATGTTCCTTATCCCCTTACACTGTGTATAAGACAGTAGTTTTGGAATTGTTAGTTAGATTACTTGTTGGTTATCACTGCATTGTCGGAACTAGAAGCACAAGCATTTCGCTACACTCGCATTAACATCTGCTAACCATGTGTATGTGACAAATACAATTTGATTTGATTTGATTTGATTTGGTTATTGGCAGGTTGAGATGGACCAGGAAAGCAAGGACAAGACTGCGTTTGTCTGTGCCGAGGGCTTGTTTTCCTTTAAGGTGATGCCCTTTGGATTAAAGAATGCCCCTGCCACTTTCCAAAGACTCATGGAGATTGCGTTAGGTGAGCTCAAAGGGAAGATCTGTTTCGTCTACCTGGACGATATAATTATCTACTCTCAGAACAGAGAAAGACACTTTCAAGATCTTCAAGCAGTGTTGGACAAGCTAAGAGAAGCTGGTCTGACCTTAAATATGAAGAAGAGCAACTTCTGCCAAACCTCCCTGAAGTTCCTTGGCCATATTGTGTCTTTCGACGGCATTCATGTGGATCCTGAAAAGACAAAGGCTGTACAATACTTCCCTGTGCCAACCACACTCAAGGCCCTTCAACGGTTCCTTGGTATGGCTGGATGGTACCATCGGTTTGTGTCGAACTTCTCCCAGGTGGCAGAACCCCTCAACGCGATGAAGCGAAAAGGAGCGAAATTCCAATGGACGGCAGAGTGCCAGACTTCCTTTGAAACCCTGAAACGACATCTCGTCACACCTCCCATTTTAGGTCATCCCAACTTTGATTGCCCTTTTGTTGTTTACACTGATGCAAGTGATGTTGGACTTGGTGCTGTCCTAGTCCAACAGACTGGACTTGGCACTGAAGAAGTGCTAGCGTTCGCCAGTCGGACATTGAATGGAGCAGAACGGAACTACTCCACAACAGAGCAAGAGTGCCTTGCAGTGGTCTGGGCTTTGGAAAAGTGGAGGTACTACTTGGAGGGAAGACACTTCACTGTGGTCACTGACCATTCCTCCCTTGTGTGGGTGTTCAAGACCAACAAACCAAGCACCAGACTCATAAGATGGGCTCTACGGTTGCAAGAGTTCACATTTGCAGTGGAATACAGGAAAGGAAAATACAACACTGTTCCAGATGCCTTGTCCAGAGCTCCTACTTGTGATAACGGTGGCCCTGATCTTACATGTGCTACTGTCCTGTCAAGCAGTCGAGACTCGCCCAAAACAGACTTTCCCATCTCTGATGAGGCAATATGGAAAGCTCAACAGGATGATCCAGAAGTACAGGCTTTGTACCAGACTATCCTGGAAGATGGAGAAAAGATGGTCAATCCTACCACAAAGCTGACCATCATTGAAGATAAAGTCTACCGAGTCGTACAACTACCTCACAGAACACTCTACCAAATGTACATACCGGACACTCTACGCCTACAACTGCTTCAACATTTCCATGAAGACCCATTAGCTGGTCATTTGGGCAGGTTCAAAACCTACAAGCGGTTGCAAGCGTTACTCTACTGGCCACATCTGAGCATGGATGTGAAGTCACACATCCGAAATTGTCAGGTTTGTCAAATGTACAAACCAGAAGGTAGAAAGCCTGCTGGCAAGTTGCAGCAAACGGTGGTTACCCGACCTTGGGAAATGTTAGGAGTGGATTTGATGGGTCCATTTCCTAGAAGCTCCAATCAGAATGTGTACATACTTGTTTTTGTTGATTACTATTCAAAGTGGGTGGAACTCTTTTCCCTGCGTCAGGCCACAGCAAGGACCGTCTCTAACATCCTTACGAAAGAGATCCTGACTCGCTGGGGAGTGCCTGATTACATCCTGTCTGATCGAGGTTCCCAATTTGTCTCTGATCTCTTTGAGGAGACCTGCCAAAGATGGAACCTGAGGCAGAAGTTGACCACGGCCTATCACCCACAGACCAATCTCACTGAGAGAGTAAATCGAACCTTGAAGACAATGATTGCTTCCTATGTAGGGACCCAGCACAAACACTGGGACAAGCACCTTCATGAGTTTCGATTTGCCCTGAATTCTGCTGTGCAAGAGTCCACTGGAGTCACACCTGCAGAGCTGAACCTAAGTCGTCCTCTCCGAGGACCCTTGGATATGGTGCTACAGCCCCAGCAGCTTACTCCAGACGCTGCTTGCTATGACCAGGTAGGCCATCTCCATGACTTGAGAGCTCTTGTCTCAAAGAACATGATCCAGGCTCGACTCAAGCAGAAGAGAAATTATGATAAGAACAGACGAGACATGCAGTTCCAGCTTCGTGATCGGGTGTGGCTTCGCTCTCATCCTTACTCGAAAGCTGAACAATTCTTCTCGGCCAAGCTCGCTCCTAAATGGCAAGGACCATATAGGATTGTGGAGCAGATGGGCCCTTTGAACTACCGAGTGGTGAAAGAGGACACAGGTGAAGATATGCGCATCGTCCATGTCTCACGCCTTAAGGCCTGTTACCCCTCGGCTGAGGAATTGGGAGGCGATTGAGCGCCGCAAGGTCCTGGATATCTTTGAAGAGGAAAGTGAGGAGACTTTTCTCGGATTCCCAGACCCAGAAGTCTCGCACCTTAAGGCCTGTGACTCCTCAGCTGAGGAGCGTGAGCTCCAAAAAGTAATGAATCTTTTTGTAGAGGAAAGTGATGAGGAGACCTTTCTCGGTTTCCCCGACCAAGATGTGCCTTCCAGGGCAATGGTCGGCTTTTTCCAGGGGAGGGGGGTGTGTGACGGCCCTGAATTTTTCTGAACCGTCTCAGTGCAGCTCCTTCCAATAGGGCGCTTTCCCTTTAATTCCCAATTAAATAGCCAGCATCAGCTGCACGAAAGGGGTTTTTTTTGTGATGGAGACGTGACTGAGGATGTGTTCAACCCTCAGTTCCCGAAGCTTCTCTATTCCGTTGTTTTGTTGCCGTTAAACGTGTGTTTTGTT
>NC_060196.1:64490791-64538291 GCF_021184085.1 Oncorhynchus gorbuscha
AGTGGAGAGGGAGGTATCAGCTTGGAGGAGGAGGTATCAGCTTGGAGGAGTGGAGGAGGAGGTATCAGCTTGGAGGAGTGGAGAGGGAGGTATCAGCTTGGAGGAGTGGAGAGGGACATATCAGCTTGGAGGAGTGGAGGGGGAAATTCTTGAGGGAAACCTGTTTCAGTCTTCCAGAGATTTGAGACTGGGATGGAGGTTCACCTTCCAGCAGGACAATGACCCTAAGCATACTGATAAAGCAACACTTGAGTGGTGTAAGGGGAAACATTTAAATGTCAAAGCCCAGACCTCAATCTAATTGACAATCTGTGGTATAACTTATAGATTGCTGTGCATCAGCTGAGTAGCCGAGTGATCATAGGGTCAAAAGAGTAGCAATAGGTGAGACAGGGTGCCGTTCGGTGGTAACTACTACACTGGGCGAGCAGGGGACACAGCATTCAGAAAAAGCTTAAAGTGCCGGGGCTAGTAGATGGTTCTGCGGCGATATCGTAACAGAATAGCTTGTTGAGACCAGATCGGGCGATTACGTCGGCAGTCCAGTTGTGATGGATTGGCGGGGCTCCGTGTCGACAATAGAGGGTCCGGGCCTATTGGCAAAGGAGGTATAGTCGTAGAATTAGCTGGTATTTGAGCCTCGCTCTAGGCCAGTTGGAGCTTGCTTCGGGACAGAGGCATTAGCCACTCATTTGCAGCTAGCTAACTAGCTATGCGTAATGATCCAGTGTAAGTTTCCAGAGCGGCAGGAATCTGGTGATGTGGTAGAGGGAAGCAGTATGCTCTGTGGGTTGCGCTGTGCAGACTGGCAGGTGATTGTCCGAGCTAAGGCTGGCTAAATCTGAGGGAACAAGGCGAGAACAGCTAGCCGTGGCTAACAAAGACTAGTAGCTAGTTAACTGGCTAGAGGACAGCTAGCCATGGCTAACAAAGACTAGTAGCTAATTAGCTGGCTAGAGGACAGCTAGCCGTGGCTAACAAAGACTAGTAGCTAATTAGCTGGCTAGAGGACAGCTAGCCGTGGCTAACAAAGACTAGTAGCTAGTTAACTGGCTAGAGGACAGCTAGCCGTGGCTAACAAAGTCTAGTAGCTAATTAGCTGGCTAGAGGACAGCTAGCCGTGGCTAACAAAGACTAGTAGCTAGTTAGCTGGCTAGCTCCTGATGGACGTCCCAGCTATAAGAAATAAAAATAGCAGAACTGGACCACATTGGGTGAAAGAGGTGCAGGAAGGTATATTTACATGGTTGGCCAGACTAGCTCACAGAAGGGGATCGCTGAAGAGAATTGTGCATAAAAACGGTCTATTTACACCACCTATATACCCCACCTATATACCCCACCTATTTACACCACCTATATACACCACCTATATACCCCACCTATATACACCACCTATATACACCACCTATATACCCCACCTATATACACCACCTATATACACCACCTATATAGACCACCTATATACCCCACCTATATACACCACCTATATACACCACCTATATACACCACCTACATACACCACCTATATTCACCACCTATATACACCACCTATATACACCACCTATATACACCACCTATATACACCACCTACATACACCACCTATATTCACCATCTATATACACCACCTATATTCACCACCTATATACACCACCTATATACACCACCTATATACACCGAATGTATATACCAACTATATACACCAACTATATACACCATCAATATACACCACCTAAATACACCACCTAAATACACCACCTATATACATACACCACCTATATACGGTACACCACCTATATATAGTACACCACCTATATACAGTATATCATCTATATACACCTCCTATATACATACACCACCTATATACAGTATATAATCTATATACACCTCCTATATACACCACCTATATACACCAAATGTATATACCAACTATATACACCAACTATATACACCACCAATATACACCACCTATATTCACCACCTATATACACCACCTATATACGGTACACCACCTATATACACCACCTATATACACCACCTACATACACCACCTATATACGGTACACCACCTATATACACCACCTATATACGGTACACCACCTATATACACCACCTATATACGGTACACCACCTATATACACCACCTATATACACCACCTACATACACCACCTATATACGGTACACCACCTATATACACCACCTATATACGGTACACCACCTATATACACCACCTATATACACCACCTATATACGGTACACCACCTATATATAGTACACCACCTATATACGGTACACCACCTATATATAGTACACCACCTACATACACTAGACAGGCTACTGATAGGCTGGTCATGGTTCACATGGTTCACATCAACACCATCATCCCAGAGACCCTAGACCCACTCCAATGTGTATACCGCCCCAACAGATCCACAGATGAAGCAGTCTGAATTGCACGCTGCCCTTTCCCACCTGGACAAAAGGAACACCTACAGTTGAAGTCGGAAGTTTACATACACTTAGGTTGGAGTCATTAAAACTAGTTTACATACACTTAGGTTGGAGTCATTAAAACTAGTTTACATACACTTAGGTTGGAGTCATTAAAACTAGTTTACATACACTTAGGTTGGAGTCATTAAAACTAGTTTACATACACTTAGGTTGGAGTCATTAAAACTAGTTTACATACACTTAGGTTGGAGTCATTAAAACTAGTTTACATACACTTAGGTTGGAGTCATTAAAACTAGTTTAGATACACTTAGGTTGGAGTCATTAGAACTAGTTTACATACACTTAGGTTGGAGTCATTAAAACTTGTTTTTCAACTCCACAAATTTCTTGTCAACCTCTCTTCTGTAGGAGGCAGTATTTTCACGGCCGGATGAAAATCATGCCCAAAGTAAACTACCTGTTACTCAGGCTTAAAAGCTAGGATATGCATTTATTTGGTAGATTTGGATAGATAATACTCATACATTTCTAAAACTGCTAAAATAATGTTTGTGTATAACAGAACTGAGATGGCAGGCGAAACCCCGAGGACAAACCATCCCAAAAAAGAAAAAAATCAGTCTACCACTCTTTTCAATGGCTGTCACTTCTATTATAGGGCAAAATCCTATCAGATTGCAGTTCCTAGGGCTTCCGGTAGATGTCAACAGTCTTTAGAGAGAGTTTCAGGCTGGTTTTTGGAAGAATGAGCCAGAAATTGTAGTTTTTCTAAGTGGCTCCCAATTTGCCTGTAGCGTTTTCATGGGCATAGACGAGAGTGCGTTCTTTGGTGTTTATCTCCGGTAAAGACAATAACGATTCTCCGTCTTAAATTGTATAGTTTATTTACTTATTAGGGTACCTAAGGTTTGATTATAAACGTTGTTTGACTTGTTTGGAGAAGTAACGTTTGGGATTCACTTTGTGTGCATTTTGATGGAGGGAAACTGGATGGATTATTGAATGAAGAGCGCCAGCTAAACTGAGTTGTTATGGATATAAAGAAGGAGCATTTGTGTTGTAGCTGGGTCCTGAGCTACAGGCAGTAAGATTTGGGTCATATTAAGAGGTTTTCAACAGAATGAAGACACCCTGATCACACGCAAACACAGTTCACTTTCATTGCAGCCACATACAAACAGCATGATCATTTAACTCATTGTGTAATTCCTTATTCACAGCTCTTCTCCTCTTACCATTTTCCTTCACTTTTGGACTTCAGTGCACAACACATCAACTGCCTGATGTGACCAGGGGAAAAAACCTTTCCAAGCCAAACCTTTATACCATAACTTCTTACCGCTACATACAGCCTATGGAAGTCTACGGAGAACCACGAGCCTCCTAGGTTTTGGATTGAAGTCAATGTACCCAGAGGAGGACGGAAGCTAGCTGTCCTCCGGCTACACATGGTGCTACCCTACAGAGTGCTGTTGAGGGTACTGTACCGCCTCGCCAAACAGTCGATACAGTAAGCCTTCCCACAAACCTCCACATTGGACAAACACAGATTGAGAGAATAGATGACCCATGAGGCTAAAGTTCACTTGTACAATAAGTAAAATAGCGGTACGATGACCATGGTCAATGCAAAGTTGACTGCAGAATGTTAACTCACACCCCCACAGAGACATCAAACTCATGGAATAACCATGGTCATAATGCTAACTCACACCCCCACAGAGACATCAAACTCATGCTAACTCACACACCCACAGAGACATCAAACTCATGCTAACTCACACCCCCACAGAGACATCAAACTCATGCTAACTCACACCCCCACAGAGACATCAAACTCATGGAATAACCACGGTCATAATGCTAACTCACATCCCCACAGAGACATCAAACTCATGGAATAACCATGGTCATAATGCTAACTCACATCCCCACAGAGACATCAAACTCATAATGCTAACTCACACCCCCACAGAGACATCAAACTCATAATGCTAACTCACACCCCCACAGAGACATCAAACTCATAATGCTAACTCACATCCCCACAGAGACATCAAACTCATGCTAACTCACACCCCCACAGAGACATCAAACTCATGCTAACTCACACCCCCACAGAGACATCAAACTCATGCTAACTCACACCCCCACAGAGACATCAAACTCATGGAATAACCACGGTCATAATGCTAAATCACATCCCCACAGAGACATCAAACTCATAATGCTAACTCACATCCCCACAGAGACATCAAACTTATGGAATAACCATGGTCATAATGCTAACTCACATCCCCACAGAGACATCAAACTCATGCTAACTCACACCCCCACAGAGACATCAAACTCATAATGCTAACTCACATTCCCACAGAGACATCAAACTCATAATGCTAACTCACACACCCACAGAGACATCAAACTCATGCTAACTCACACCCCCACAGAGACATCAAACTCATAATGCTAACTCACATTCCCACAGAGACATCAAACTCATAATGCTAACTCACACCCCCACAGAGACATCAAACTCATAATGCTAACTCACATCCCCACAGAGACATCAAACTCATGCTAACTCACACCCCCACAGAGACATCAAACTCATTGAATAACCACGGTCATAATGCTAACTCACACCCCCACAGAGACATCAAACTCATGGAATAACCACGGTCATAATGCTAACTCACATCCCCACAGAGACATCAAACTCATAATGCTAACTCACACCCCCACAGAGACATCAAACTCATGGAATAACCATGGTCATAATGCTAACTCACATCCCCACTGTAGCTCAGTTGGTAGAGCATGGCGCTTGTACCGCCAGGGTAGTGGGTACGATTCCCGGGACCACCCATACGTAGAATGTATGCACACATGACTGTAAGTCGCTTTGGATAAAAGCGTCTGCTAAATGGCATATATTATTATTATATATATTTAAGTCTCTCTCGGGGGATTCTCTGTACCAGGTCTGCTCTGAATAACATGAAAACAATAAAACATTCTGAACAGGCGAGGAAGCTGTGAGGAGAGAACAGGTGAGGAAGCTGTGAGGAGAGAAAAGGCGAGGAAGCTGTGAGGAGAGAACAGGCGCGGAAGCTGTGAGGAGAGAACAGGTGAGGAAGCTGTGAGGAGAGAACAGGCGAGGAAGCTGTGAGGAGAGAACAGGCGCGTCGGTATGAATTCAGGGCACACCGTGGAGCAGTAAAAGATGGGGAGAGATAATCACCAACACAATCAGGAGGTGCTTTAGAGCTGCCTACATTTTAATCACTGATTAAAATGATCATAATATATTTCAGGTTAAAAAAGCCCACTTATCCTCATCCTGCCCTCTGAGCCCTGACTGAGAGAGGAGACAGTGAGAGAGGCAGAGATAATGAGAGAGAGATAGAGAGGGAGATAGGGAGAGAGAGAGTGCGAGAGATATAGAGAGAGTGAGAGAGACAGACAGACAGAGAGAGAAACAGAGAGAGAGAGAGAGAGAGAGAGAGAGAGAGAGAGAGAGAGAGAGAGAGAGAGAGAGAGAGAGAGAGAGAGAGAGAGAGAGAGAGAGAGAGAGAGAGAGAGAGAGAGAGAGAGAGAGAGAGAGAGAGAGAGAGAGAGAGAGAGAGAGAGAGAGAGAGAGAGAGAGAGAGAGAGAGAGAGAGAGAGAGAGAGAGAGAGAGAGAGAGAGAGAGAGAGAGAGAGAGAGAGAGAGAGAGACAGAGAGAGAGAGAGAGAGAGAGAGAGAGAGAGAGAGAGAGAGAGATATATATATATGCCCACACTGTGTTAACTCTACATCACCCCCTGCCCACACTGTGTTAACTCTACATCACCCCCTGCCCACACTGTGTTAACTCTACATCACCCCTTGCCCACACTGTGTTAACTCTACCATCACCCTGCCCACACTGTGTTAACTCTACCATCACCCTGCCCACACTGTGTTAACTCTACCATCACCCTGCCCACACTGTGTTAACTCTACATCACCCCCTGCCCACACTGTGTTAACTCTACATCACCCCCTGCCCACACTGTGTTAACTCTACATCACCCTGCCCACACTGTGTTAACTCTACATCACCCCCTGCCCACACTGTGTTAACTCTACATCACCCTGCCCACACTGTGTTAACTCTACCATCACCCTGCCCACACTGTGTTAACTCTACATCACCCCCTGCCCACACTGTGTTAACTCTACATCACCCTGCCCACACTGTGTTAACTCTACATCACCCTGCCCACACTGTGTTAACTCTACATCACCCCCTGCCCACACTGTGTTAACTCTACATCACCCTGCCCACACTGTGTTAACTCTACATCACCCCCTGCCCACACTGTGTTAACTCTACATCACCCCCTGCCCACACTGTGTTAACTCTACATCACCCTGCCCACACTGTGTTAACTCTACATCACCCTGCCCACACTGTGTTAACTCTACATCACCCTGCCCACACTGTGTTAACTCTACATCACCCCTTGCCCACACTGTGTTAACTCTACATCACCCTGCCCACACTGTGTTAACTCTACATCACCCTGCCCACACTGTGTTAACTCTACATCACCCCCTGCCCACACTGTGTTAACTCTACATCACCCCCTGCCCACACTGTGTTAACTCTACATCACCCCCTGCCCACACTGTGTTAACTCTACATCACCCTGCCCACACTGTGTTAACTCTACATCACCCTGCCCACACTGTGTTAACTCTACATCACCCTGCCCACACTGTGTTAACTCTACATCACCCTGCCCACACCATTTTAAGGTTTAAACCAGACGGAGTCCATAATGATCTGTGATTTTAGGGTTTAATCCAGACGGAGTCCATAATGATCTGTGATTTTAGGGTTTAATCCAGACGGAGTCCATAATGATCTGTGATTTTAAGGTTTAATCCAGACAGGGGTCCATAATGATCTGTGATTTTAAGGTTTAATCCAGACAGGGGTCCATAATGATCTGTGATCTTTAGGTTTAATCCAGACATGGTCCATAATTATTTGAATACAGTATAGAATAAAGTACACTATGATTAAACACAGATCCTCAAACATCCAATAGTTCCATTTTTTTAATACTTTAAACCTAAACTAAATATGAATGTCTAGGAATACAATAATTTCTCTTGGATGAGACTCAGCAACTACATCCCAAATAGAACACTATTCCCTATAAAGTGCACTATCTTTCACCAGAACCTGGAAATAAGGTGCTATTTGGGAGGCGTGCTCTGTTGACTCTGTGCTTTTCCATCTGTGCTCATTAATTCGCAGTTCCTCTGAAGTCCCCCGGCCCTAAAGCTCCCAATTAAAGTCAGGGACTGCCAGCAGACCTCTAACATCAATGCACTGTGAAGTTCAAATGAAGCCAAAGTAACAGGAAACAGGAAACAGAACCAGATCAATCGGTTTCGTTGGACCCCCTTCCTTCTAAAAAAAAAGATCAAAGAAAAAGAAAGAAAAGAAGAATACATCTCAAATGGAGCCCTATTCCCTCCATAGTACACTACTATAGACCCTATTCCCTATATAGTACACTACTATAGACCCTATTCCCTCCATAGTACACTACTATAGACCCTATTCCCTATATAGTACACTACTATAGACCCTATTCCCTCCATAGTACACTACTATAGACCCTATTCCCTATATAGTACACTACTATAGACCCTATTCCCTACATAGTACACTACTATAGACCCTATTCCCTACATAGTACACTACTATAGACCCTATTCCCTACATAGTACACTACTATAGACCCTATTCCCTACATAGTACACTACTATAGACCCTATTCCCTACATAGTACACTACTATAGACCCTATTCCCTATATAGTACACTACTATAGACCCTATTCCCTATATAGTACACTACTATAGACCCTATTCCCTCCATAGTACACTACTATAGACCCTATTCCCTACATAGTACACTACTATAGACCCTATTCCCTATATAGTACACTACTATAGACCCTATTCCCTATATAGTACACTACTATAGACCCTATTCCCTCCATAGTACACTACTATAGACCCTATTCCCTCCATAGTACACTACTATAGACCCTATTCCCTACATAGTACACTACTATAGACCCTATTCCCTCCATAGTACACTACTATAGACCCTATTCCCTACATAGTACACTACTATAGACCCTATTCCCTACATAGTACACTACTATAGACCAGAGCCCTATTCCCTATATAGTACACTACTATAGACCCTATTCCCTACATAGTACACTACTATAGACCATTCCCTATATAGTAGACCCTATTCCCTATATAGTACACTACTATAGACCCTATAGTACCTACTATAGACCCTATTCCCTATATAGTACACTACTATAGACCCTATTCCCTATATAGTACACTACTATAGACCCTATTCCCTATATAGTACACTACTATAGACCCTATTCCCTATATAGTACACTACTATAGACCCTATTCCCTCCATAGTACACTACTATAGACCCTATTCTACTATAGACCTATTCCCTATAGTACACTACTATAGACCCTATTCCCTATATAGTACACTACTATAGACCCTATTCCCTACATAGTACACTACTATAGACCCTATTCCCTATATAGTACACTACTATAGACCCTATTCCCTATAGTACACTACTATAGACCCTATTCCTACTATAGACATTCCCTAGTACACTACTATAGACCCTATTCCCTATATAGTACACTACTATAGACCCTATTCCCTACATAGTACACTACTATAGACCCTATTCCCTATATAGTACACTACTATAGACCCTATTCCCTATATAGTACACTACTATAGACCCTATTCCCTATATAGTACACTACTATAGACCCTATTCCCTATTCCCTATAGTACACTACTATAGACCCTATTCCCTATATAGTACACTACTATAGACCCTATTCCCTATATAGTACACTACTATAGACCCTATTCCCTATATAGTACACTACTATAGACCCTATTCCCTACTACTATGACCCTATTCCCTATATAGTACACTACTATAGACCCTATTCCCTATATAGTACACTACTATAGACCCTATTCCCTACATAGTACACTACTATAGACCCTATTCCCTACATAGTACACTACTATAGACCCTATTCCCTATATAGTACACTACTATAGACCCTATTCCCTATTCATAGTACACTACTATAGACCCTATTCCCTATATAGTACACTACTATAGACCCTATTCCCTATATAGTACACTACTATAGACCCTATTCCCTATTCCCATAGTACACTACTATAGACCCTATTCCCTATATAGTACACTACTATAGACCCTATTCCCTATATAGTACACTACTATAGACCCTATTCCCTATATAGTACACTACTATAGACCCTATTCCCTACATAGTACACTACTATAGACCCTATTCCCTATATAGTACACTACTATAGACCCTATTCCCTACATAGTACACTACTATAGACCCTATTCCCTACATAGTACACTACTATAGACCCTATTCCCTACATAGTACACTACTATAGACCCTATTCCCTACATAGTACACTACTATAGACCCTATTCCCTATATAGTACACTACTATAGACCCTATTCCCTATAGTACACTACTATAGACACTATTCCCTATTCCCTATAGTACACTACTATAGACCCTATTCCCTACATAGTACACTACTATAGACCCTATTCCCTATATAGTACACTACTATAGACCCTATTCCCTATATAGTACACTACTATAGACCCTATTCCCTATATAGTACACTACTATAGACCCTATTCCCTATATAGTACACTACTATAGACCCTATTCCCTACATAGTACACTACTATAGACCCTATTCCCTATATAGTACACTACTATAGACCCTATTCCCTATATAGTACACTACTATAGACCCTATTCCCTATATAGTACACTACTATAGACCCTATTCCCTATATAGTACACTACTATAGACCCTATTCCCTATATAGTACACTACTATAGACCCTATTCCCTATATAGTACACTACTATAGACCCTATTCCCTATATAGTACACTACTATAGACCCTATTCCCTATAGTAGTACTACTACTATAGACCCTATTCCCTACTATAGACATAGTACACTACTATAGACCCTATTCCCTACATAGTACACTACTATAGACCCTATTCCCTATATAGTACACTACTATAGACCCTATTCCCTACATAGTACACTACTATAGACCCTATTCCCTATATAGTACACTACTATAGACCCTATTCCCTATATAGTACACTACTATAGACCCTATTCCCTATATAGTACACTACTATAGACCCTATTCCCTACATAGTACACTACTATAGACCCTATTCCCTATATAGTACACTACTATAGACCCTATTCCCTATATAGTACACTACTATAGACCCTATTCCCTATATAGTACACTACTATAGACCCTATTCCCTATATAGTACACTACTATAGACCCTATTCCCTATATAGTACACTACTATAGACCCTATTCCCTATATAGTACACTACTATAGACCCTATTCCCTATATAGTACACTACTATAGACCCTATATTCCCTACATAGTACACTACTATAGACCCTATTCCCTATATAGTACACTACTATAGACCCTATTCCCTACATAGTACACTACTATAGACCCTATTCCCTATATAGTACACTACTATAGACCCTATTCCCTATATAGTACACTACTATAGACCCTATTCCCTATATAGTACACTACTATAGACCCTATTCCCTATATAGTACACTACTATAGACCCTATTCCCTATATAGTACACTACTATAGACCCTATTCCCTATATAGTACACTACTATAGACCCTATTCACTACTATAGACCCTATTCCCTATATAGTACACTACTATAGACCCTATTCCCTATATAGTACACTACTATAGACCCTATTCCCTATATAGTACACTACTATAGACCCTATTCCCTATATAGTACACTACTATAGACCCCCTATTCCCTATATAGTACACTACTATAGACCCTATTCCCTATATAGTACACTACTATAGACTACTATAGTACCTACTATTCCCTATATAGTACACTACTATAGACCCTATTCCCTATATAGTACACTACTATAGACCCTATTCCCTATATAGTACACTACTATAGACCCTATTCCCCCTATTCCCTATAGTACACTACTATAGACCCTATTCCCTATATAGTACACTACTATAGACCCTATTCACACTACTATAGACCCTATTCCCTATATAGTACACTACTATAGACCCTATTCCCTATATAGTACACTACTACTATAGACCCTATTCCCTACATAGTACACTACTATAGACCCTATTCCCTATATAGTACACTACTATAGACCCTATTCCCTATATAGTACACTACTATAGACCCTATTCCCTATATAGTACACTACTATAGACCCTATTCCCTATATAGTACACTACTATAGACCCTATTCCCTATATAGTACACTACTATAGACCCTATTCCCTATATAGTACACTACTATAGACCCTATTCCCTATATAGTACACTACTATAGACCCTATTCCCTATATAGTACACTACTATAGACCCTATTCCCTATATAGTACACTACTATAGACCCTATTCCCTACTAGTACACTACTATAGACCCTATTCCCTATATAGTACACTACTATAGACCCTATTCCCTATATAGTACACTACTATAGACCCTATTCCCTATATAGTACACTACTATAGACCCTATTCCCTATATAGTACACTACTATAGACCCTATTCCCTATATAGTGCACTACTATAGACCAGATTCCCTATTCCTATAGACTACATAGTACACTACTATAGACCCTATTCCCTACATAGTACACTACTATAGACCCTATTCCCTATATAGTACACTACTATAGACCCTATTCCCTACATAGTACACTACTATAGACCCTATTCCCTATATAGTACACTACTATAGACCCTATTCCCTATTAGTACACTACTATAGACCCTATTCCCTATATAGTACACTACTATAGACCCTATTCCCTATATAGTACACTACTATAGACCCTATTCCCTATATAGTACACTACTATAGACCCTATTCCCTATTATAGTACACTACTATAGACTCTATTCCCTATATAGTACACTACTATAGACCCTATTCCCTATATAGTACACTACTATAGACCCTATTCCCTATATAGTACACTACTATAGACCCTATTCCCTATATAGTACACTACTATAGACCCTATTCCCTATATAGTACACTACTATAGACCCTATTCCCTACATAGTACACTACTATAGACCCTATTCCCTATATAGTACACTACTATAGACCCTATTCCCTACATAGTACACTACTATAGACCCTATTCCCTATATAGTACACTACTATAGACCCTATTCCCTACATAGTACACTACTATAGACCAGAGCCCTATTCCCTACATAGTACACTACTATAGACCCTATTCCCTATATAGTACACTACTATAGACCCTATTCCCTATATAGTACACTACTATAGACCCTATTCCCTACATAGTACACTACTATAGACCCTATTCCCTATATAGTACACTACTATAGACCCTATTCCCTATATAGTACACTACTATAGACCCTATTCCCTATATAGTACACTACTATAGACCCTATTCCCTATATAGTACACTACTATAGACCCTATTCCCTATATAGTACACTACTATAGACCCTATTCCCTATATAGTACACTACTATAGACCCTATTCCCTATATAGTACACTACTATAGACCCTATTCCCTATATAGTACACTACTATAGACCCTATTCCCTATATAGTACACTACTATAGACCACAGCCCTATTCCCTATATAGTACACTACTATAGACTCTATTCCCTATATAGTACACTACTATAGACCCTATTCCCTATATAGTACACTACTATAGACCCTATTCCCTATATAGTACACTACTATAGACCCTATTCCCTATATAGTACACTACTATAGACCCTATTCCCTATATAGTACACTACTATAGACCCTATTCCCTATATAGTACACTACTATAGACCCTATTCCCTACTATAGACCCTATTCATAGTACACTATAGACCCTATTCTATAGACCCTATTCCCTATATAGTACACTACTATAGACCCTATTCCCTATATAGTACACTACTATAGACCCTATTCCCTATATAGTACACTACTATAGACCCTATTCCCTATATAGTACACTACTATAGACCCTATTCCCTACATAGTACACTACTATAGACTCTATTCCCTATATAGTACACTACTATAGACCCTATTCCCTATATAGTACACTACTATAGACCCTATTCCCTATATAGTACACTACTATAGACCCTATTCCCTATATAGTACACTACTATAGACCCTATTCCCTATATAGTACACTACTATAGACTCCCTATATAGTACACTACTATAGACCCTATTCCCTATATAGTACACTACTATAGACCCTATTCCCTATATAGTACACTACTATAGACCCTATTCCCTATATAGTACACTACTATAGACCCTATTCCCTATATAGTACACTACTATAGACCCTATTCCCTATATAGTACACTACTATAGACCCTATTCCCTATATAGTACACTACTATAGACCCTATTCCCTATATAGTACACTACTATAGACCCTATTCCCTATATAGTACACTACTATAGACCCTATTCCCTATATAGTACACTACTATAGACCCTATTCCCTACATAGTACACTACTATAGACCCTATTCCCTATATAGTACACTACTATAGACCAGAGCCATATTCCCTATATAGTACACTACTATAGACTCTATTCCCTATATAGTACACTACTATAGACCCTATTCCCTATATAGTACACTACTATAGACCCTATTCCCTATATAGTACACTACTATAGACCCTATTCCCTATATAGTACACTACTATAGACCCTATTCCCTATATAGTACACTACTATAGACCCTATTCCCTATATATACACTACTATAGACCCTATTCCCTATATAGTACACTACTATAGACCCTATTCCCTATATAGTACACTACTATAGACCCTATTCCCTATATAGTACACTACTATAGACCCTATTCCCTATATAGTACACTACTATAGACCCTATTCCCTATATAGTACACTACTATAGACCCTATTCCCTATATAGTACACTACTATAGACCCTATTCCCTATATAGTACACTACTATAGACCCTATTCCCTATATAGTACACTACTATAGACCCTATTCCCTATTCCCTATAGTACACTACTATAGACCCTATTCCCTATATAGTACACTACTATAGACCCTATTCCCTATATAGTACACTACTATAGACCAGAGCTATTCCCTATATAGTACACTACTATAGACCCTATTCCCTATATAGTACACTACTATAGACCATTCCCTATATAGACACTACTATAGACCCTATTCCCTATATAGTGCACTACTATAGACCAGAGCCCTATTCCCTATATAGTACACTACCATAGACCCTATTCCCTATATAGTACACTACTATAGACCCTATTCCCTATATAGTACACTACTATAGACCCTATTCCCTATTATAGTACACTACTATAGACTCTATTCCCTATATAGTACACTACTATAGACCCTATTCCCTATAGACCCTATTCCCTATATAGTACACTACTATACTCTATTCCCTATATAGTACACTACTATAGACCCTATTCCCTATATAGTACACTACTATAGACCCTATTCCCTATATAGTACACTACTATAGACCCTATTCCCTATATAGTACACTACTATAGACCCTATTCCCTATATAGTACACTACTATAGACCCTATTCCCTATATAGTACACTACTATAGACCCTATTCCCTATATATAGTACCCTATAGACCCTATTCCCTATATAGTACACTACTATAGACCCTATTCCCTATATAGTACACTACTATAGACCCTATTCCCTATATAGTACACTACTATAGACCCTATTCCCTATATAGTACACTACTATAGACCCTATTCCCTATATAGTACACTACTATAGACCCTATTCCCTATATAGTACACTACTATAGACCCTATTCCCTATATAGTACACTACTATAGACCCTATTCCCTATATAGTACACTACTATAGACCCTATTCCCTATATAGTACACTACTATAGACCCTATTCCCTATATAGTACACTATAGACTATTCCCTATATAGACCCTATTCCCTATATAGTACACTACTATAGACCCTATTCCCTATATAGTACACTACTATAGACCCTATTCCCTATATAGTACACTACTATAGACCCTATTCCCTATATAGTACACTACACTATTCCCTATATAGTACACTACTATAGACCCTATTCCCTATATAGTACACTACTATAGACCCTATTCCCTATATAGTACACTACTATAGACCCTATTCCCTATATAGTACACTACTATAGACCCTATTCACTACTACTATAGACCCTATTCCCTATATAGTACACTACTATAGACCCTATTCCCTATATAGTACACTACTATAGACCCTATTCCCTATATAGTACACTACTATAGACCCTATTCCCTATATAGTACACTACTATAGACCCTATTCCCTATATAGTACACTACTATAGACCCTATTCCCTATATAGACCTACTATTCCCCTATATAGTACACTACTATATAGTACACTACTATAGACCCTATTCCCTATATAGTACACTACTATAGACCCTATTCCCTATATAGTACACTACTATAGACCCTATTCCCTATATAGTACACTACTATAGACCCTATTCCCTATATAGTACACTACTATAGACCCTATTCCCTATATAGTACACTACTATAGACCCTATTCCCTATATAGTACACTACTATAGACCCTATTCCCTATATAGTACACTACTATAGACCCTATTCCCTATATAGTACACTACTATAGACCATTCCCTATAGCCTACTATAGACCCTATTCCCTATATAGTACACTACTATAGACCCTATTCCCTATATAGTACACTACTATAGACCCTATTCCCTATATAGTACACTACTATAGACCCTATTCCCTATATAGTACACTACTATAGACCCTATTCCCTATATAGTACACTACTATAGACCCTATTCCCTATAGTACACTACTATAGACCCTATTCCCTATATAGTACACTACTATAGACCCTATTCCCTATATAGTACACTACTATAGACCCTATTCCCTATATAGTACACTACTATAGACCCTATTCCCTATATAGTACACTACTATAGACTATATTCCCTATATAGTACACTACTATAGACCTATTCCCTATATAGTACACTACTATAGACCCTATTCCCTATATAGTACACTACTATAGACCCTATTCCCTATATAGTACACTACTATAGACCCTATTCCCTATATAGTACACTACTATAGACCAGAGCCCTATTCCCTATATAGTACACTACTATAGACCCTATTCCCTATATAGTACACTACTATAGACCCTATTCCCTATATAGTACACTACTATAGACCCTATTCCCTATATAGTACACTACTATAGACCCTATTCCCTATATAGTACACTACTATAGACCCTATTCCCTATATAGTACACTACTATAGACCCTATTCCCTATATAGTACACTACTATAGACCCTATTCCCTATATAGTACACTACTATAGACCCTATTCCCTATATAGTACACTACTATAGACCCTATTCCCTATATAGTACACTACTATAGACCCTATTCCCTATATAGTACACTACTACTATTCCCTATATAGTACACTACTATAGACTATATTCCCTATATAGTACACTACTATAGACCCTATTCCCTATATAGTACACTACTATAGACCCTATTCCCTATATAGTACACTACTATAGACCCTATTCCCTATATAGTACACTACTATAGACCAGAGCCCTATTCCCTATATAGTACACTACTATAGACCAGAGCCCTATTCCCTATATAGTACACTACTATAGACCCTATTCCCTATATAGTACACTACTATAGACCCTATTCCCTATATAGTACACTACTATAGACCCTATTCCCTATATATAGTACACTACTATAGACCCTATTCCCTATATAGTACACTACTATAGACCCTATTCCCTATTATAGTACACTACTATAGACCCTATTCCCTATATAGTACACTACTATAGACCCTATTCCCTATATAGTACACTACTATAGACCCTATTCCCTATATAGTACACTACTATAGACCCTATTCCCTATATAGTACACTACTATAGACCCTATTCCCTATATAGTACACTACTATAGACCAGAGCCCTATTCCCTATATAGTACACTACTATAGACCCTATTCCCTATTATAGTACACTACTATAGACCCTATTCCCTATTATAGTACACTACTATAGACTCTATTCCCAATACAGTACACTACTATAGACTATATTCCCTATATAGTACACTACTATAGACCCTATTCCCTATATAGTACACTACTATAGACCCTATTCCCTATATAGTAACTACTATAGACCCTATTCCCTATATAGTACACTACTATAGACCCTATTCCCTATATAGTACACTACTATAGACCCTATTCCCTATATAGACCCTATTCCCTACTACTATAGACCCTATTCCCTATATAGTACACTACTATAGACCCTATTCCTATATAGTACACTACTATAGACCCTATTCCCTACTAGTACACTACTATAGACCCTATTCCCTATATAGTACACTACTATAGACCCTATTCCCTATATAGTACACTACCACTACATAGTATATCCCTACTATAGACCTACTATAGACCCTATTCCCTATATAGTACACTACTATAGACCCTATTCCCTATATAGTACACTACTATAGACCCTATTCCCTATATAGTACACTACTATAGACCCTATTCCCTATATAGTACACTACTATAGACCCTATTCCTATAGACTATTCCCTAGTACACTACTATAGACCCTATTCCCTATATAGTACACTACTATAGACCCTATTCCCTATATAGTACACTACTATAGACCCTATTCCCTACACTACTATAGACCCTATTCCCTATATAGTACACTACTATAGACCCTATTCCCTATATAGTACACTACTATAGACCCTATTCCCTACATAGTACACTACTATAGACCCTATTCCCTATATAGTACACTACTATAGACCCTATTCCCTATATAGTACACTACTATAGACCCTATTCCCTATATAGTACACTACTATAGACCCTATTCCCTATATAGTACACTACTATAGACCCTATTCCCTACATAGTACACTACTATAGACCCTATTCCCTACATAGTACACTACTATAGACCAGAGCCCTATTCCCTACATAGTACACTACTATAGACCCTATTCCCTATATAGTACACTACTATAGACCCTATTCCCTATATAGTACACTACTATAGACCAGAGCCCTATTCCCTATATAGTACACTACTATAGACCCTATTCCCTACATAGTACACTACTATAGACCCTATTCCCTATATAGTACACTACTATAGACCCTATTCCCTATATAGTACACTACTATAGACCCTATTCCCTATATAGTACACTACTATAGACCCTATTCCCTACATAGTACACTACTATAGACCCTATTCCCTACATAGTACACTACTTTAGACCAGAGCCCTATGGGACCCTATTCCCTACATAGTACACTACTATAGACCCTATTCCCTATATAGTACACTACTATAGACCCTATTCCCTACATAGTACACTACTATAGACCCTATTCCCTACATAGTACACTACTATAGACCCTATTCCCTACATAGTACACTACTATAGACCCTATTCCCTATATAGTACACTACTATAGACCCTATTCCCTATATAGTACACTACTATAGACCAGAGTCCTATTCCCTATATAGTACACTACTATAGACCCTATTCCCTACATAGTACACTACTATAGACCCTATTCCCTACATAGTACACTACTATAGACCCTATTCCCTATATAGTACACTACTATAGACCCTATTCCCTACATAGTACACTACTATAGACCCTATTCCCTACATAGTACACTACTATAGACCCTATTCCCTATATAGTACACTACTATAGACCCCCTATATAGTACACTACTATAGACCAGAGCCCTATTCCCTATATAGACCCTATTCCCTACATAGTACACTACTATAGACCCTATTCCCTACATAGTACACTACTATAGACCCTATTCCCTACACTACTACCCTATTCTATATAGACCCTATTCCCTATTCCCTATAGTACACTACTATAGACCCTATTCCCTATATAGTACACTACTATAGACCCTATTCCCTATATAGTACACTACTATAGACCCTATTCCCTATATAGTACACTACTATAGACCCTATTCCCTATATAGTACACTACTATAGACCCTATTCCCTACATAGTACACTACTATAGACCCTATTCCCTATATAGTACACTACTATAGACCCTATTCCCTATATAGTACACTACTATAGACCAGAGCCCTATTCCCTATATAGTACACTACTATAGTACACTACTATAGACCCTATTCCCTACATAGTACACTACTATAGACCCTATTCCTACTATAGACCCTATTCCCTACATAGTACACTACTATAGACCAGAGCCCTATTCCCTATATAGTACACTACTATAGACCAGAGCCCTATTCCCTATATAGTGGTACTACTATAGACCAGAGCCCTATTCCCTATATAGTGGTACTACTATAGACCAGAGCCCTATTCCCTATATAGTACACTGCTATAGACCAGAGCCCTATTCCCTACATAGTACACTACTATAGACCAGAGCCCTATTCCCTACATAGTACACTACTTTAGACCAGAGCCCTATTCCCTATATAGTACACTACTATAGACCAGAGCCCTATTCCCTATATAGTACACTACTATAGACCAGAGCCCTATTCCCTACATAGTACACTACTTTAGACCAGAGCCCTATTCCCTATATAGTACACTACTATAGACCAGAGCCCTATTCCCTATATAGTACACTACTATAGACCAGAGCCCTATTCCCTACATAGTACACTACTTTAGACCAGAGCCCTATTCCCTATATAGTAGCACTACTATAGACCAGAGCCCTATTCCCTATATAGTACACTACTATAGACCCTATTCCCTACATAGTACACTACTATAGACCCTATTCCCTACATAGTACACTACTTTAGACCAGAGCCCTATTCCCTATATAGTACACTACTATAGACCAGAGCCCTATTCCCTATATAGTACACTACTATAGACCCTATTCCCTAGTACCTACTATAGACCCCCTATTCCCTATATAGTACACTACTATAGACCAGAGCCCTATTCCCTATATAGTACACTACTATAGACCAGAGCCCTATTCCCTATATAGTACACTACTATAGACCAGAGCCCTATTCCCTAGTATAGTATTCCCTATATAGTACTACTATAGACCAGAGCCCTATTCCCTATATAGTACACTACTATAGACCAGAGCCCTATTCCCTATATAGTACACTACTATAGACCAGAGCCCTATTCCCTATATAGTACACTACTATAGACCAGAGCCCTATTCCCTATATAGTACACTACTATAGACCAGAGCCCTATTCCCTACATAGTACACTACTATAGACCAGAGCCCTATTCCCTATATAGTGGTACTACTATAGACCAGAGTCCTATTCCCTATATAGTACACTACTATAGACCAGAACCCTATAGAACCCTATTCCCTACATAGTACACTACTATAGACCAGAGCCCTATTCCCTATCTAGTGGTACTACTATAGACCAGGGCCCTATTCCCTATATAGTGGTACTACTATAGACCAGAGCCCTATTCCCTATATAGTGGTACTACTATAGACCAGAGCCCTATTCCCTATATAGTGGTACTACTATAGACCAGAGCCCTATTCCCTATATAGTGGTACTACTATAGACCAGAGCCCTATTCCCTATATAGTACACTACTATAGACCAGAGCCCTATTCCCTATATAGTACACTACTATAGACCAGAGCCCTATTCCCTATATAGTGGTACTACTATAGACCAGAGCCTTATTCCCTATATAGTGGTACTACTATAGACCAGAGCCCTATTCCCTATATAGTACACTACTATAGACCAGAGCCCTATTCCCTATATAGTACACTACTATAGACCAGAGCCCTATTCCCTATATAGTGGTACTACTATAGACCAGAGCCCTATTCCCTATATAGTACACTACTATAGACCAGAGCCCTATTCCCTATATAGTACACTACTATAGACCAGAGCCATATTCCCTATATAGTGGTACTACTATAGACCAGAGGCCTATTCCCTATATAGTGGTACTACTATAGACCAGAGCCCTATTCCCTATATAGTGGTACTGCTATAGACCAGAGCCCTATTTCCTATATAGTACACTACTATAGACCAGAACCCTATTCCCTATATTGTACACTACTATAGACCAGAACCCTATTCCCTACATAGTACACTACTATAGACCAGAGCCATATTCCCTATATAGTGGTACTACTATAGACCAGAGGCCTATTCCCTATATAGTGGTACTACTATAGACCAGAGCCCTATTCCCTATATAGTACACTACTATAGACCAGAGCCCTATTTCCTATATAGTGCACTACTATAGACCAGAGCCCTATTCCCTATATAGTGCTACTACTATAGACCAGAGCCCTATTCCCTTTATAGTGGTACTGCTATAGACCAGAGCCCTATTCCCTATATTGTACACTACTATAGACCAGAACCCTATTCCCTACATAGTACACTACTATAGACCAGAGCCCTATTCCCTATATAGTACACTACTATAGACCAGAGCCCTATTCCCTATATAGTACACTACTATAGACCAGAGCCCTATTCCCTATATAGTACACTACTATAGACCAGAGCCCTATTCCCTATATAGTACACTACTATAGACCAGAGCCCTATTCCCTATATAGTACACTACTATAGACCAGAGCCCTATTCCCTACATAGTACACTACTATAGACCAGAGCCCTATTCCCTATATAGTACACTACTATAGACCAGAGCCCTATTCCCTACATAGTACACTACTATAGACCAGAGCCCTATTCCCTATATAGTGGTACTACTATAGACCAGAGCCCTATTCCCTATATAGTGGTACTACTATAGACCAGAACCCTATTCCCTATATAGTGGTACTACTATAGACCAGAGTCCTATTCCCTATATAGTGGTACTACTATAGACCAGAGTCCTATTCCCTATATAGTGGTACTACTATAGACCAGAGCCCTATTCCCTATATAGTACACTACTATAGACCAGAGCCCTATTCCCTATATAGTACACTACTATAGACCAGAGCCCTATTCCCTATATAGTACACTACTATAGACCAGAGCCCTATTCCCTATATAGTGGTAATACTATAGACCCGAGTCCTATTCCCTATATAGTGGTACTACTATAGACCAGAGTCCTATTCCCTATATAGTGGTACTACTATAGACCAGAGTCCTATTCCCTATATAGTGGTACTACTATAGACCAGAGCCCTATTCTCTATATAGTGGTACTACTATAGACCAGAGTCCTATTCCCTATATAGTGGTACCACTATAGACCAGAGTCCTATTCCCTATATAGTGGTACTACTATAGACCGGAACCTTATTCCCTATATAGTGGTACTACTATAGACCAGAGCCCTATTCCCTATATAGTGGTACTACTATAGACCAGAACCCTATTCCCTATATAGTGGTACTACTATAGACCAGAGCCCTATTCCTTATATAGTGGTACTACTATAGACCAGAGCCCTATTCTCTATATAGTGGTACTACTATAGACCAGAGCCCTATTCCCTATAAAGTGGTACTACTATAGACCAGAGCCCTATTCTCTATATAGTGGTACTACTATAGACCAGAGTCCTATTCCCTATATAGTGGTACTACTATAGACCAGAGCCCTATTCCCTATATAGTGGTACTACTATAGACCAGAGCCCTATTCCCTATATAGTGGCACTACTATAGACCAGAGCCCTATTCCCTATATAGTGGTACTACTATAGACCAGAGCCCTATTATCTATATAGTGGTACTACTATAGACCAGAGCCCTATTCCCTATATAGTGGTACTACTATAGACCAGAGCCCTATTCTCTATATAGTGGTACTACTATAGACCAGAGTCCTATTCCCTATATAGTGGTACTACTATAGACCAGAGTCCTATTCCCTATATAGTGGTACTACTATAGACCAGAGCCCTATTCCCTATATAGTGGTACTACTATAGACCAGAGTCCTATTCCCTATATAGTGGTACTACTATAGACCAGAGCCCTATTCCCTATATAGTGGTACTACTATAGACCAGAGTCCTATTCCCTATATAGTGGTACTACTACAGACCAGAGTCCTATTCCCTATATAGTGGTACTACTATAGACCAGAGTCCTATTCCCTATATAGTGGTACTACTATAGACCAGAGCCCTATTCCCTATATAGTGGTACTACTATAGACCAGAGCCCTATTCCCTATATAGTGGTACTACTATAGACCAGAGCCCTACTCCCTATATAGTGGTACTACTATAGACCAGAGTCCTATTCCCTATATAGTGGTACTACTATAGACCAGAGTCCTATTCCCTATATAGTGGTACTACTATAGACCAGAACCCTATTCCCTATATAGTGGTACTACTATAGACCAGAGTCCTATTCCCTATATAGTGGTACTACTATAGACCAGAGCCCTATTCCCTATATAGTGGTACTACTATAGACCAGAGCCCTATTCCCTATATAGTGGTACTACTATAGACCAGAGCCCTACTCCCTATATAGTGGTACTACTATAGACCAGAGTCCTATTCTCTATATAGTGGTACTACTATAGACCAGAGCCCTATTCCCTATATAGTGGTACTACTATAGACCAGAGTCCTATTCCCTATATAGTGGTACTACTATAGACCAGAACCCTATTCCCTATATAGTGGTACTACTATAGACCAGAGTCCTATTCCCTATATAGTGGTACTACTATAGACCGGAGTCCTATTCCCTATATAGTGGTACTACTATAGACCAGAGCCCTATTCCCTATATAGTGGTACTACTATAGACCAGAGCCCTACTCCCTATATAGTGGTACTACTATAGACCAGAGTCCTATTCTCTATATAGTGGTACTACTATAGACCAGAGCCCTATTCCCTATATAGTGGTACTACTATAGACCAGAACCCTATTCCCTATATAGTGGTACTACTATAGACCAGAGTCCTATTCCCTATATAGTGGTACTACTATAGACCAGAGTCCTATTCCCTATATAGTGGTACTACTATAGACCAGAACCCTATTCCCTATATAGTGGTACTACTATAGACCAGAGTCCTATTCCCTATATAGTGGTACTACTATAGACCGGAGCCCTATTCCCTATATAGTGGTACTACTATAGACCAGAGTCCTATTCCCTATATAGTGGTACTACTATAGACCGGAACCCTATTCCCTATATAGTGGTACTACTATAGACCAGAGCCCTATTCCCTATATAGTGGTACTACTATAGACCAGAACCCTATTCCCTATATAGTGGTACTACTATAGACCAGAGCCCTATTCCCTATATAGTGGTACTACTATAGACCAGAGCCCTATTCCCTATATAGTGGTACTACTTTAGACCAGAGCCCTATTCCCTATATAGTGGTACTACTTTAGACCAGAGCCCTATTCCCTATATAGTGGTACTACTTTAGACCAGAGCCCTATTCCCTATATAGTGGTACTACTTTAGACCAGAGCCCTATTCCCTATATAGTGCACTACTTTTGACCAGAGCCCTATGGAACCCTATTCCCTATATAGTGCACTACTTTAGATCAGAGCCCTATTCCCTATATAGTGCACTACTTTAGATCAGAGCCCTATTCCCTATATAGTGCACTACTTTAGACCAGAGCCCTATTCCCTATATAGTGCACTACTTTAGACCAGAGCCCTATGGAACCCAATTCCCTATATAGTGCACTACTTTAGATCAGAGCCCTATTCCCTATATAGTGCACTACTTTAGACCAGAGCCCTATTCCCTATATAGTGCACTACTTTAGACCAGAGCCCTATTCCCTATATAGTGCACTACTTTTGACTAGAGCCCTATGGAACCCAATTCCCTATATAGTGCACTACTTTAGACCAGAGCCCTATGGAACCCAATTACCTATATAGTGCAATACTTTTGACCAGAGTAGTACCCTCCATCCAGTAGGGATGCAGCCTTTGGCTACATTATTATACAGGAAAACATATATGGATTCGTTACTTGTCCTACAGCATCCCTGTGTCTTCTGGATTCTCTTTCAACTGGATCATCCTGTAATTGTTATGGATGCCTTTAAAAAACGCTTAAGGATTCACCCCTTTTGCCTGAAAATAATTACTTAAATCGAACTGCCTGTAGCTCAGGCCCTGAAGCAAGGATATGTATATTCTTGGTACCATTTGAAAGGAAACACTTTGAAGTTTGTGGAAATGTTAAAGGAATGTAGGAGAATACAAAACACATTGATCTGGTAAAAGATATTACAAAGAAAAAACAAACGTTCTTTTGTATTTGTTTTAGTACCGTCATCTTTGAAATGCAAGAGAAAGGTATTATTATACCCGGCCTGTTGCAATTTAGCAGTATATGTGCAAAAATGTTAGACTGATCCAATGAACCATTGCATTTCTGTTCAAAATGTTGTATCAAGACTGCCCAAATGTGCATAATTTGTTTATTAATAACTTTTCATGTTCAAAATGGCCCACTCGCCTCAAACAGATATGTCTATGTCCTGGGAAATGTTCTTGTTTACTTACAACCTCACGTTAATCACTCATGCCTACGTTGGAAGGGACACCGATCCCGAATATGCTTTTTAAAGGTTAAATATTTTGTTTTTTGTTTTTTTATGTGTAAGATGTAGTGAAGACTGGCTGTAGTGGATGTTTTCTAACCTTAGCTAGCTAGAATCTGGCTGTAATGGATGTTTTCTAACCTTAGCTAGCTAGAATCTGGCTGTAGTGGATGTTTTCTAACCTTAGCTAGCTAGAATCTGGCTGTAATGGATGTTTTCTAACCTTAGCTAGCTAGAATCTGGCTGTAGTGGATGTTTTCTAACCTTAGCTAGCTAGAATCTGGCTGTAGTGGATGTTTTCTAACCTTAGCTAGCTAGAATCTGGCTGTAGTGGATGTTTTCTAACCTTAGCTAGCTAGAATCTGGCTGTAATGGATGTTTTCTAACCTTAGCTAGCTAGAATCTGGCTGTAGTGGATGTTTTCTAACCTTAGCTAGCTAGAATCTGGCTGTAGTGGATGTTTTCTAACCTTAGCTAGCTAGAATCTGGCTGTAGTGGATGTTTTCTAACCTTAGCTAGCTAGAATCTGGCTGTAGTGGATGTTTTCTAACCTTAGCTAGCTAGAATCTGGCTGTAGTGGATGTTTTCTAACCTTAGCTAGCTAGAATCTGGCTGTAGTGGATGTTTTCTAACCTTAGCTAGCTAGAATCTGGCTGTAGTCGATGTTTTCTAACCTTAGCTAGCTAGAATCTGGCTGTAATGGATGTTTTCTAACCTTAGCTAGCTAGAATCTGGCTGTAATGGATGTTTTCTAACCTTAGCTAGCTAGAATCTGGCTGTAATGGATGTTTTCTAACCTTAGCTAGCTAGAATCTGGCTGTAGTGGATGTTTTCTAACCTTAGCTAGCTAGAATCTGGCTGTAATGGATGTTTTCTAACCTTAGCTAGCTAGAATCTGGCTGTAGTGGATGTTTTCTAACCTTAGCTGCTAGAATCTGGCTGTAATGGATGTTTTCTAACCTTAGCTAGCTAGAATCTGGCTGTAGTGGATGTTTTCTAACCTTAGCTAGCTAGAATCTGGCTGTAGTGGATGTTTTCTAACCTTAGCTAGCTAGAATCTGGCTGTAGTGGATGTTTTCTAACCTTAGCTAGCTAGAATCTGGCTGTAGTGGATGTTTTCTAACCTTAGCTAGCTAGAATCTGGCTGTAATGGATGTTTTCTAACCTTAGCTAGCTAGAATCTGGCTGTAGTGGATGTTTTCTAACCTTAGCTAGCTAGAATCTGGCTGTAGTGGATGTTTTCTAACCTTAGCTAGCTAGAATCTGGCTGTAGTGGATGTTTTCTAACCTTAGCTAGCTAGAATCTGGCTGTAGTGGATGTTTTCTAACCTTAGCTAGCTAGAATCTGGCTGTAGTGGATGTTTTCTAACCTTAGCTAGCTAGAATCTGGCTGTAATGGATGTTTTCTAACCTTAGCTAGCTAGAATCTGGCTGTAGTGGATGTTTTCTAACCTTAGCTAGCTAGAATCTGGCTTTAGTCGATGTTTTCTAACCTTAGCTAGCTAGAATTTGTAACATATCATATGTTTTTGCAAATCCGTGACATAAAGTACATTTTGCATAATCAAAATGTATCGAATGTTTGCAAACTCTTAACACAAAATATGATTTGTAATTTGTAACATATTAAACCAATGTGATGGTCATCCACATATTAATATGTCTATAATACTATAGACCATTTACCATTGTAAATACAACCCATATTTATGTTGATTTATTTTCCCTTTTGTACTTTATTTGCATATAATATGACATTTGAAATGTCTTCATTATTTTAGAACTTCTGTGAGTGTAATGTTGACTGTTCATTCTTATTGTTTATCAAATGTTTACTTCACTTGCTTTGGCATTGTTAACATATGTTTCCCATGCCAATAAAGCCTTTGAGAGAGAGATACATTCGCCAGGACCCTAAAGGACATCTCCCTCAACTGCACCAACACAACTGCTTGGCATCCGACCGCAAGATGCTACACAGCTTTAGTACATCACTGGGGCCAAGCTTCCTACCATCCAGGACCTATATACCAGGTAGACTCCAGTCACCCAAGTCATAGACTGTTCTCTCTGCTACCGCACGTCAAGTGGTACCGGAGAGCCAAGTCTATGACCAAGAGGCTAAGCAGTTTCTTTCCCCAAACCATACGACTCCTGAACAGTTTCTTTCCCCAAACCATTAGACTCCTGAAAAGTTTATTTCCCCAAACCATTAGACTCCTGAACAGTTTCTTTCCCGAAACCATACGACTCCTGAACAGTTTCTTTCCCCAAACAATTAGACTCCTGAACAGTTTATTTGCTCAAACCATTAGACTCCTGAACAGTTTCTTCCCCCAAACCATTAGACTCCTGAAAAGTTTCTTTCCCCAAACCATTAGACTCCTGAACAGTTTATTTGCTCAAACCATTAGACTCCTGAACAGTTTCTTCCCCCAAACCATTAGACTCCTGAAAAGTTTCTTCCCCCAAACCATTAGACTCCTGAACAGTTTATTTGCTCAAACCATTAGACTCCTGAACAGTTTCTTCCCCCAAACCATTAGACTCCTGAACAGTTTCTTTCCCCAAACCATTAGACTCCTGAACAGTTTCTTTCCCCAAACCATTAGACTCCTGAACAGTTTCTTCCCCCAAACCATTAGACCCCTGAGCAGGTAATTCAAAGGCTGGACTATATACAATCCCCCCCCCCCCTTGTTTTTACACTGCTGCTACTCACTGTTTATTATCTATGCATAGTAACTTTACCCCTGTCTACATGTACAAATGACCTTAACTAACCTGTACCCCCACATATTGACTCGACACCGGTACCCCCTCTATACAGCCTCATTATCGTTATTTTAGTGTGTTACTTTTATTTGATTTTAAACGTTTTTTACCTTCTTTTATTTTAGTAAATATTGTCTTAACTCTATTTACTGAGCTGTTGTTTGTTAAGGGCTTGTAGGTTGCATTTCACGGGAAGGTTGTGTTCGGCACATGTGACAAATACAATTTGATTTGATTTAAATTCTCAAACATTCCACCAAAAAGCCTTCACCTACAGAGAGATGAACCTAGAGAAGAGTCTCCTCAGCCAGCTGTTTGTAGGGGTTAGTTCACAAACAGACCCAACCGAGACCTAGGACAGAAACACACATAGACACAACCAAATCATGAGAAAGCAGAAAGATAACTCTTTTACACAAGGGAAAGAATCAACAAAAAAACAGAGCAAATTGGAATGTTGTCTAAACAGAGTCCAAAGTTGCCGAATAACTGACCACTGTGACTGACTCTAAATGAATAAAAACACACACATGCACAAATAAACACACAAACACACACACCCTCCTACCTCCCTTTTCCCAAAATCTGATTTATTTCTAATGCATTTCAGAGCTCATAACCGTTCTGGCTGAGATGCTGATTTGCATGCCTCTACACTCCTCACTGATTAAAATGATCATAATATATTTCAGGTTAAAAAAAGCCCACTTATCCTCATCCTGCCCTCTGAGCCCTGACTGAGAGAGGAGAGAGAGGAGACAGAGTGAGAGAGAGAGAGATAATGAGAGAGAGATAGAGAGGGAGATAGGGAGAGAGAGAGTGCGAGAGATATAGAGAGAGTGCGAGAGATATAGAGAGAGTGAGAGAGAGAGACAGACAGACAGAGAGATAAACAGAGAGTGAGAGAGAGAAGAGAGAGAGAGAGAGAGAGAGAGAGAGAGAGAGAGAGAGAGAGAGAGAGAAAAGAGAGAGAGAGAGAGAGAGAGAGAGAGGGAGAGAGAGAGAGAGAGAGAGAGAGAGAGAGAGAGAGAGAGAGAGAGAGAGAGAGAGAGAGAGAGAGAGAGAGAGAGAGAGAGAGAGAGAGAGAGAGAGAGAGAGAGAGAGACAGAGAGAGGGGAGAGAGAGAGAGAGGGGGAGAGAGAGAGAGAGAGAGAGAGGAGAGAGAGAGAGGGGAGAGAGAGAGAGAGAGAGAGAGAGAGAGAGAGAGAGAGAGAGGGAGAGAGAGAGAGAGAGAGAGAGGGGGAGAGAGAGAGAGATTAAAGATAGAGAGAGAGAGAGAGATTAAAGATAGAGAGAGAGAGAGAGAGAGGGAGAGGGGAAGAGAGAGAGAGGGGGAAAGAGAGAGAGAGATTAAAGATAGAGAGAGAGAGAGATCATGAGCTCCTGAGTTCTTCAGCAAAAATGTAGAATAGTAGGATAAATGTAGATAAACCTTCATCATTTTGACTTCTACAGGATACTAACCTCAACATCAAAACCTTCATCAAGGACTTCTACAGGATACTAACCTCAACATCAAAACCTTCATCAAGGACTTCTACAGGATACTAACCTCAACATCAGAACCTTCATCAAGGACTTCTACAGGATACTAACCTCAACATCAAAACCTTCAATCCATATCACAATTCCATATATAAAACCTTAATTGTGGACTAAATTACCAAGGACTATCAAGAAAACACTTTGAACAAACCAAAACCCGCAGAAATACCTGGAAGTACCATCCACAGCAAAACTGAGCGAGTATGTTCAGTCTGAACCTATTTCTGTAGATAGCAAGTCAACTACAATCATCTCTAGTTAATGTTGTCCCCCACGGGACAGACGAGCTGACGTAGGCTAATGCAATTAAGCAACAAGAAAAATTCCCTGGACATAGACATATCTGATATTGTCAGAAAGCTTACATCCTTGTTAATCTAACTGCACTGTCCAATTTACAGTAGCTATTACAGTGAGATAATACCATGCTATTGTTTGAGGAGAGTGCACAGTTATGAACTTGAAAGTTATTAATAAACCAATTAGGCCCTTTAGGAGCAGTGTTGATACAACATTTTAAATAGAAATACAATGGTTCATTGCATCAGTCTAAAACTTTGCACATACACTGCTGCCATCTAGTGGCCAAAGTCTATATTACTCCTTAGCTGGAATAATACATTATGGCCAATCTCTTGCATTTCAAAGATGATGTTGCAAAAAAAAATAGAAAACAACTGTTGGTCTACTTCATTGTCCAGAGACTGAACATGAGCGAGTAATATCCTTGGAAGCGGTGGATGGTGTCCACTTTAAATACCTCTTATCCACCGGCATCTCGGAGCAGCCTCTGGGATAAGGTGAATGTCCTGGGGGCTACGAACAAAGGAATCCCCTGGGGGGGGGTGTACGAACAAAGGATTCCCCTGGGGGCTACGAACAAAGGAATCCCCTGGGGGGGGGGTGTACGAACAAAGGATTCCCCTGGGGGCTACGAACAAGGGATTCCCCTGGGGGCTAAACAAAGGAATCCCCTGGGGGGGGGGGTGTGAACAAAGGATTCCCCTGGGGGCTACGAACAAAGGAATCCCTGGGGGCTACGAACAAGGGATTCCCCTGGGGGGGGTGTACAACAAGGGATTCCCCTGGGGGCTACGAACAAAGGAATCCCCTGGGGGCTACGAACAAAGGAATCCCCTGGGGGCTAGAACAAGGGATTCCCCTGGGGGGGGTGTACAACAAAGGATTCCCCTGAGGGGGGGGGGTACTAACAAAGGATTCCCTGGGGGGTACGAACAAAGGATTCCCCTGAGGGGGGGTAACAAAGGATTCCCCTGGGGGTACAACAAAGGATTCCCATGGGGGGGTACGAACAAAGGATTCCCCTGGGGGTACGAACAAAGGATTCCCCTGGGGGGTACAAACAAAGGATTCCCCTGGGGGGGGGGGTACGAACAAAGGATTCCCCTGGGGGGGGTGCAACAAAGGATTCCCCTGGGGGGGGGTGAACAAAGGATTCCCCTGGGGGTACGAACAAAGGATTCCCCTGGGGGGTCAACAAAAAGATTCCCTGGGGGCTACAACAAGGGATTCCCCTGGGGGCTACGAACAAAGGAATCCCCTGGGGGCTACGAACAAAGGAATCCCCTGGGGGCTACGAACAAAGGAATCCCCTGGGGGCTAAACAAGGGATTCCCCTGGGGGGTACGAACAAAGGATTCCCCTGGGGGGGGGACTACAAAGGATTCCCTGGGGGGTCCAAAGGATTCCCCTGGGGGTACATGAACAAGGATTCCCTGGGGGCGAACAAAGGATTCCCCTGGGGGGTAAACAAAGGATTCCCCTGGGGGTAATGTCCTGGGGGGGTAACAAAGGATTCCCCTGGGGGGGGGTGTGCGAACAAAGGATTCCCCTGGGGGGGGGATACGAACAAAGGATTCCCCTGGGGGTGCGAACAAAGGATTCCCCTGGGGGGGTGCGAACAAAGGATTCCCCTGGGGGGGAACAAAGGATTCCCTGGGGGTACGAACAAAGGATTCCCCTGGGGGGTACGAACAAAGGATTCCCCTGGGGGTAATGCGAACAAAGGATTCCCCTGGGGGGGGATTCCCCTGGGGGGTGTACGAACAAAGGATTCCCCTGGGGGGGGTACCCCCTGGGGGGTACGAACAAAGGATTCCCCTGGGGGGTACAACAAAGGATTCCCCTGGGGGTACGAACAAAGGATTCCCCTGGGGGGTACAAAGGATTCCCCTGGGGGTAAACAAAGGATTCCCCTGGGGGTACGAACAAAGGGGGGGTAACCAACAAAGGATTCCCTGGGGGTACGAACAAAGGATTCCCTGGGGGGGGGTACGAACAAAGGATTCCCCTGGGGGGGGTACGAACAAAGGATTCCCTGGGGGTGGGGATTCCCCTGGGGGCTACGAACAAAGGATTCCCCTGGGGGGGTGAACAAAGGATTCCCCTGGGGGGCAAAACAAAGGATTCCCCTGGGGGGTGGGGGGTACACGAACAAAGGATTCCCCTGGGGGTGCGAACAAAGGATTCCCTGGGGGTACGAACAAAGGATTCCCCTGGGGGGGGAACAAAGGATGAACAAAGGATTCCCCTGGGGGGTACGAACAAAGGATCCAGTTCAGGAAAGTCAAATTCCTGTCGGAATGCAGTTGAGGTGCCACCGCTCTGATATACAATAGTTAGATCTGTATATACGGCTTTATGTAATAATACAACAATAAAATACTATAAATAATATATATATGTATATATATATAAAATAAAATACTATAAATAATATATATATGTATATATATATAAAATATAAATATACTATAAACAATATATATATGTATATACGGCCAACAATAAAATACTATAAATAATATATATATGTATATATATATAAAATAAAATACTATAAATAATATATATGTCACGCCTTGGTCATTGTATTTTGTGTTTTTGTTATATGTTTGGGTAGGCCAGGGTGTGACATGGGTTTATATGTTGTGTTTCGTATTGGGGTTTGTATTATTTAGGATCGTGGCTGATTAGGGGTGTGGTATAGGCTTGGCTGCCTGAGGCGATTCTCAATTAGAGTCAGGTGCTTATCGTTGTGTCTGATTGGGAACCGTATTTAGGTAGCCTGAGTTCGCTTTGTATTTCGTGGGTGTTTGTTCCTGTCTCTGTGTTGTAGTCACCAGATAGGCTGTAATTAGTTTCACGTTCCGTTCTGTTGTTTTCGTCTTTCAGTTATTTCATGTACCGCTATTCTGTTTATTAAAGTCATGAGTAACCTACACGCTGCATTTCGGTCCGACTCTCTTTCTTCAACAGATGAACGCCGTTACAATATATATATATATATAAAATAAAATACTATAAATAATATATATATATATATATAAAATAAAATAATATAAATAATATATATATGTATATATATATATATATATATATATATAATAAAATACTATAAATAATATATATATATATATAAAATAAAATAATATAAATAATATATATATGTATATATATATATATATAATAAAATACTATAAATAATATATATATATATAAAATAAAATAATATAAATAATATATAATATAATCCTGACCCCTCCTGTCTCAGCCTCCAGTATTTATGCTGCAGTAGTTTATGTGTCGGGGGGCTAGGGTCAGTTTGTTTATCTGGAGTACTTCTCCTGTCCTATTCGGTGTCCTGTGTAAATCTAAGTGTGCGTTCTCTAATTCTCTCCTTCTCTCTTTCTTTCTCTCTCTCGGAGGACCTGAGCCCTAGAACCATGCCCCAGGACTACCTGACATGATGACTCCTTGCTGTCCCCAGTCCACCTGGCCATGCTCCTGCTCCAGTTTCAACTGTTCTGCCTTACTATTATTCAACCATGCTGGTCATTTATGAACATTTGAACATCTTGGCCACGTTCTGTTATAATCTCCACCCGGCACAGCCAGAAGAGGACTGGCCACCCCACATATGCTCTCTCTAATTCTCTCTTTCTTTCTCTCTCTCGGAGGACCTGAGCCCTAGGACCGTGCCCCAGGACTACCTGACATGATGGCTCCTTGCTGTCCCCAGTCCACCTGACTGTGCTGCTGCTCCAGTTTCAACTGTTCTGCCTTATTATTATTTGACCATGCTGGTCATTTATGAACATTTGAACATCTTGGTCATGTTCTGTTATAATCTCTAACAGCCAGAAGAGGACTGGCCACCCCACATAGCCCGGTTCCTCTCTAGGTTTCTTCCTAGGTTTTGGCCTTTCTAGGGAGTTTTTCCTAGCCACCGTGCTTTTACACCTGCATTGTTTGCTGTTTGGGGTTTTAGGCTGGGTTTCTGTACAGCACTTTGAGATATCAGCTGATGTACGAAGGGCTATATAAATAAATTTGATTTGATTTGATTTGATATATATATGTATATATATATATAATAAAATACTATAAATAATATATATATATATATAAAATAAAATAATATAAATAATATATATATGTATATATATATAAAATAAAATAATATAAATAATATATATATGTATATATATGTACATATATAAAATAAAATACTATAAATAATATATATAATAATATATATATGTATATATATGTATATATATAAAATAAAATACTATAAATAATATATATATGTATATATATAAAATAAAATACTATAAATAATATATATATGTATATATATGTACATATATAAAATAAAATACTATAAATAATATATATATGTATATATATATAAATAAAATAAAATACTTTCTGGACCAATAATGTAAGAAATACCACACCAAAAAAATGTAATACTGTAAAGTTGCTTAGGACCTAGAAACAGAGCTGTCATGTCTGTCTGTCGGCGCCATCTTGACCAACATACAGTTTTACAGGACTAAAGAAAAGATCCCCACATCCTCTTTTCCATCTGTCCTACAAACCCTCAGCACTGAACCCTGCTCTATCAATGAGAAGGATACATCCTGAGTCGGACCTCTTCCATCTGTCCTACAAACCCTCAGCACTGAACCCTGGTCGCACAATAGATCTGCTGCTCTATCAATGAGAGGATACATCCTGAGTCGGACCTCTTCCATCTGTCCTACAAACCCTCAGCACTGAACCCTGGTCGCACAATAGATCTGCTGCTCTATCAAATCAAATCAAATCAAATCAAATCAAATTTATTTATATAGCCCTTCGTACATCAGCTGATATCTCAAAGTGCTGTACAGAAACCCAGCCTAAAACCCCAAACAGCAAACAATGCAGGTGTAAAAGCACGGTGGCTAGGAAAAACTCCCTAGAAAGGCCAAAACCTAGGAAGAAACCTAGAGAGGAACCGGGCTCCATCCTCTTCTGGCTGTGCCTAGAGATTATAACAGAACATGACCAAGATGTTCAAATGTTCATAAATGACCAGCATGGTCAAATAATAATAAGGCAGAACAGTTGAAACTGGAGCAGCAGCACAGTCAGATGGACAATGAGCCATCATGTCAGGTAGTCCTACCTAGGGCTCATCCTCCGAGAGAGAAAAGAAATAGAGAATTAGAGAGAGCATATGTGGGGTGGCCAGTCCTCTTCTGGCTGTGCCATGGAGATTATAACTGTTCCTAAATGACCAAATAATAGTAAGGCAGAACAGTTGAAACTGGAGCAGGAGCATGGCCAGGTGGACTGGGGACAGCAAGGAGTCCTCATGTCAGGTAGTCCTGGGACATGGTCCTAGGGCCCAGGCCAGTTGAAACTGGAGCAGCAGCATGGCCAGGTGGACTGGGGACAGCAAGGAGTCATCATGTCAGGTAGTCCTGGGGCATGGTTCTAGGGCTCAGGTCCTCCGAGAGAGAGAAAGAAAGAGAGAAGGAGAGAATTAGAGAACGCACACTTAGATTTACACAGGACACCGAATAGGACAGGAGAAGTACTCCAGATAAACAAACTGACCCTAGCCCCCCGACACATAAACTACTGCAGCATAAATACTGGAGGCTGAGACAGGAGGGGTCAGGAGACACTGTGGCCCCATGAGAGGATACATCCTGAGTCGGACCTCTTCCATCTGTCCTACAAACCCTCAGCACTGAACCCTGGTCGCACAATAGATCTGCTGCTCTATCAATGAGAGGATACATCCTGAGTCGGACCTCTTCCATCTGTCCTACAAACCCTCAGCACTGAACCCTGGTCTCTGCTGCTCTATCAATGAGAAGGATACATCCTGAGTCGGACCTCTTCCATCTGTCCTACAAACCCTCAGCACTGAACCCTGGTCGCACAATAGATCTGCTGCTCTATCAATGAGAGGATACATCCTGAGTCGGACCTCTTCCATCTGTCCTACAAACCCTCAGCACTGAACCCTGGTCGCACAATAGATCTGCTGCTCTATCAATGAGAGGATACATCCTGAGTCGGACCTCTTCCATCTGTCCTACAAACCCTCAGCACTGAACCCTGGTCGCACAATAGATCTGCTGCTCTATCAATGAGAAGGATACATCCTGAGTCGGACCTCTTCCATCTGTCCTACAAACCCTCAGCACTGAACCCTGGTCGCACAATAGATCTGCTGCTCTATCAATGAGAAGGATACATCCTGAGTCGGACCTCTTCCATCTGTCCTACAAACCCTCAGCACTGAACCCTGGTCGCACAATAGATCTGCTGCTCTATCAATGAGAAGGATACATCCTGAGTCGGACCTCTTCCATCTGTCCTACAAACCCTCAGCACTGAACCCTGGTCGCACAATAGATCTGCTGCTCTATCAATGAGAGGATACATCCTGAGTCGGACCTCTTCCATCTGTCCTACAAACCCTCAGCACTGAACCCTGGTCGCACAATAGATCTGCTGCTCTATCAATGAGAGGATACATCCTGAGTCGGACCTCTTCCATCTGTCCTACAAACCCTCAGCACTGAACCCTGGTCGCACAATAGATCTGCTGCTCTATCAATGAGAGGATACATCCTGAGTCGGACCTCTTCCATCTGTCCTACAAACCCTCAGCACTGAACCCTGGTCGCACAATAGATCTGCTGCTCTATCAATGAGAGGATACATCCTGAGTCGGACCTCTTCCATCTGTCCTACAAACCCTCAGCACTGAACCCTGGTCGCACAATAGATCTGCTGCTCTATCAATGAGAGGATACATCCTGAGTCGGACCTCTTCCATCTGTCCTACAAACCCACAGCACTGAACCCTGGTCGCACAATAGATCTGCTGCTCTATCAATGAGAGGATACACAGAGAAAGATACTCGAGCGGCTCAAACCTTTTAACGATCGGCCATCAGATTTGCCACCAATTCTCCTTATAGGACACATCACTGCACTCTATACTCCTCTGTAAACTGGTCATCTCTGTATATCTGGTTGATGCTTATTATAAAACCCTCTTAGGCCTCACTCCCCCCTAACTGAGATACCTACTGCAGCCCTCATCCTCCACATACAACACCTGTTCACTCCCCCCTATCTGAGATACCTACTGCAGCCCTCATCCTCCACATACAACACCTGTTCACTCCCCCCTATCTGAGATACCTACTGCAGCTCTCATCCTCCACATACAATACCTGTTCAGAGATATCTACTGCAGCCCTCATCCTCCACATACAACACCTGTTCACTCCCCCTATCTGAGATACCTACTGCAGCCCTCATCCTCCACATACAACACCTGTTCACTCCCCCCTATCTGAGATACTACTGCAGCCCTCATCCTCCACATACAACACCTGTTCACTCCACCCTATCTGAGATACCTACTGCAGCCCTCATCCTCCACATACAACACCTGTTCACTCCCCCTATCTGAGATACCTACTGCAGCCCTCATCCTCCACATACAACACCTGTTCACTCCCCCTATCTGAGATACCTACTGCAGCCCTCATCCTCCACATACAACACCTGTTCACTCCCCCTATCTGAGATACCTACTGCAGCCCTATCCTCCACATACAACACCTGTTCACTCCCCCTATCTGAGATACCTACTGCAGCCCTCATCCTCCACATACAACACCTGTTCACTCCCCCCTATCTGAGATACCTACTGCAGCCCTCATCCTCCACATACAACACCTGTTCACTCCCCCCTATCTGAGATACCTACTGCAGCCCTCATCCTCCACATACAACACCTGTTCACTCCACCCTATCTGAGATACCTACTAGCCCGATCCTCCACATACAACACCTGTTCAAATTGCAGCCCTCATCCTCCACATACAACACCTGTTCACTCCCCCTATCTGAGATACCTACCGCAGCCCTCATCCTCCACATACAACACCTGTTCACTCCCCCTGGATACCTACTCAGCCCTCATCCTGGGATACCCACCTGTTCCTCCTCCCTATCTGGGATATATACTGCAGCCCGCATCCTCCACATACAACACCTGTTCTGCCTACTGCAGCCTCATCCTCCACATACAACACCTGTTCACTCCCCTATCTGAGATACCTACTGCACCCTCATCCTCCACATACAACACCTGCCCCCCCTATCTGAGATACCTCCTCCATACAACACCTGTTCACTCCCCCTATCTGAGATACCTACTGCAGCCCTCATCCTCCACATACAACACCTGTTCACTCCCCCTATCTGAGATACCTACTGCAGCCCTCATCCTCCACATACAACACCTGTTCGAGATACCTACTGCAGCCCTCATCCTCCACATACAACACCTGTCCCCTCCACATAAGATACCTACTGCAGCCCTCATCCTCCACATCAACACTGTTCACTCCCCCTATCTGAGATACCTACTTCATCCTCCACATACAACACCTGTTCTCCCCCTATCTGAGATACCTACTGCAGCCCTCATCCTCCACATACAACACCTGTTCACTCCCCCTATCTGAGATACCTACTGCAGCTGCATCCTCCACATACAACACCTGTTCCACTCCCCCTATCTGAGATACCTACTGCAGCCCTCATCCTCCACATACAACACCTGTTCACTCCCCCTATCTGAGATACCTACTGCAGCCCTCATCCTCCACATACAACACCTGTTCACTCCCCCTATCTGAGATACCTACTGCAGCCCTCATCCTCCACATACAACACCTGTTCACTCCCCCTATCTGAGATACCTACTGCAGCCCTCAACATACAACACCTGTTCACTCCCCCTGATCTGAGATACCTACTCTGAATCCTCCACATACAACACCTGCCTCCCCCTGGACAGTTTTCACTCCCCCTATCTCCATCTCTTCATTACAAAGTTCTCCCCCTATCTGAATACCTATGGCCCTCATCACTCCACATACAACACCTGTTGTGGCTGCTTCTGAGATACCTACTGTATCCTCCACATACAACACCTGTTCACTCTCTACCTTCTGAGATACCTACTTGTGCTGTTGTCCTCCACATACAACACCTGTTCACTCCCCCTATCTGAGATACCTACTGCAGCCCTCATCCTCCACAACACCTGTTCACTCCCCCTATCTGAGATACCTACTGCAGCCCTCATCCTCCACATACAACACCTCCCCCTATCTGAGATACCTACTGCAGCCCTCATCCTCCACATACAACACCTGTTCACTCCCCCTATCTGAGATACCTACTGCAGCCCTCATCCTCCACATACAACACCTGTTCACTCCCCCTATCTGAGATACCTACTGAGCCCTCATCCTCCACATACAACACCTGTTCACTCCCCCTATCTGAGATACCTACCATGTTGTGATATCTGCAGCCCTATCCTCCACATGTTGTGTTCACTCCATCTTGTGTTGCAACACCTGTTCACTCCCCCTATCTGAGATATCTATGTCATCCTCCACATGTGTTGCTACCACCTGTTGTGTTGAGATATCTACTGCATGTCCTCCACATTGCTGTCATGAGATTGTGTTTTCACACAGAATGTTGCCAGTCACATTCTTGTTTTTTTATTTAAATACGCAAGTCAGTTAAGAACTAATTTAATTTACATGTGTTAACCTGCGACGCTGGGCGAATTGTGTACGTGGACGGTTGTGTTGTCATCTGTGTTGCTGAGATGCAGACTGCTGTGTTGAAGGTCATCCCTGTGTTGTTCTGCAGCTAGCGACTCGTGCTGTGTTTTATCATCTCTTCATTCAAAGACTGGACACTTGCTGTGTCTGTTTTGTGTGTGTTTGTCATTCTTGTTGTGCTGTTGTCTGTACCCAATAAGGTTTGTACCATGTTTTGTGCTGCTACCATGTTGTTGCTGTCGTGCTGTGTTTTCATGTGTTGCTGTCGTGTCGTGTTGTCATGTGTTATGTGTTGCTGTCGTGTTGTGTTTTCATGTGTTGCTGTCGTGCTGTGTTTTCATGTGTTGCTGTCGTGCTGTGTTGTCATGTGTTGCTGCCATCCTGTGTTTTCATGTGTTGCTGTCATCCTGTGTTGTCATGTGTTGCTGCCATCCTGTGTTGTCATGTGTTGCTGCCATCCTGTGTTTTCATGTGTTGCTGTCGTGCTGTGTTGTCATGTGTTGCTGTCGTGTTGTGTTTTCATGTGTTGCTGTCGTGCTGTGTTGTCATGTGTTGCTGTCGTGTTGTGTTTTCATGTGTTGCTGTCGTGCTGTGTTGTCATGTGTTGCTGTCGTGCTGTGTTGTCATGTGTTGCTGTCGTGTTGTGTTTTCATGTGTTGCTGCCATGCTGTGTTGTCATGTGTTATGTGTTGCTGCCATGCTGTGTTTTCACAGCACGTGTGTTGTTGTTTTAGGTCTGTCTTTATGTAGTGTTGTGGAGTCTCTCTTCTCGTGATGTGTGTTTTGTCCTATATTTTTTATAAACATTTTAATCCCAGCCTCCATCCCCGCAGGAGGCCTTTTGGCAGGCCGTCAATTGTAAATAAGAATTTGTTCTTAAATAATGAATACAAAATCATAGAGGGGGAGATCAACAACTTCCACCCCCAGGGACATGTACTAGTCTGTGGCGACCTAAATGCCAGAACCGGACAAGAACCTGACACCCTCAGCACACAGGGGGACAAACACCTACCTGGAGGTGACAGCATCCCCTCCCACATATGCCCCCCTAGGTACAACTATGACAACATAACCAACAAAAACGGGTCACAACTCCTGCAGCTCTGTTGCACGCTGGGTATGTACATAGTCAATGGAGGGACTCCTATGGTAGGTACACCTATAACTCATCTCTTGGCAGTAGTACTGCAGACTACTTTATCACTGACCTCAACCCAGAGTCTCTCAGAGCGTTCACAGTCAGCCCACTGACACCCATATCAGACCGCAGCAAAATCACAGTCCTCCTGAACCGAGCAATACTCAATCATGAGGAATCAAAGCCAAAGGAACTGAATAATATTAAGAAATGCTGTAGATGGAAAGAAAATAGAGTGGAAATCTTCCAAAAAACAATTAAGCAACAAAAAATGTATCCCTTTTAGACAATTTCCTGGACTAAATGTTTCACTGTAATAGTGAAGGTAAAATAAGGAAAACCCAAACTGTATAAATAAATATAATATAATTTTTTAAATTTACTTTAAATGTTCTTGTCTCATCGCTACAAACTCTACAACTCCCGCACGGACTCAAGAGAGGCGAAGGTCGAGAGCTGTGCGTCCTCCGAAACACAACCCAACCACTGCTTCCTGACGTAATGGCCACTTAACCCGGGAAGCCAACGTGTTGGAGGAAACACCGTGCACCTGGCGACCGTGTCGGCGTGCACTGTGTCCAGCCCGCCACTAGAGTCGCTAGTGAGCGATGGAACAAGGACATCCCTGCTGGCCAAACCCTCACCTAACTTGGACGATGCTGGGCCAATTTTGCGCCTCCCCATGCATCTCCCGGTCGCGGCCGGCTGCGACAGAGCCTGGACTAGAACCCAGAAACTCTAGTGGCACAGCTAGCACTGCGATGCCAAGGGGGTGAATACTTTTGCAAGGCACTGTACACCTCAGGAGATTTGGTCGTCAGATCCTGAAAAGGTTCTACCTTCATATAAATTATACCTCAACTAACCGGTGCCCTCGCACATTGACGCTGTACCGGTACCCCCCTGTATATATTCTCACTATTGTTATTTTACTGCTGCTCTTTTATTACTTGCTAATTTTATTTGTTATTCTCATCCATATTTTTTTAACTGCATTGTTGGTTAGGGGCTCGTAAGTAAGAATTTCATTGTACGGTCTGCAACTGATGTATTCGGCACATGTGACTAATATAATTTGATTTGATTTGACTCAGTGAGCATAGCCTTGCTATTGAGAAAGGTCGCCGTAGGCAGACCTGGCTCTCAAGAGAAGACAGGCTATGTGCTCACTGCCCACACAATGAGGTGGAAACTGAGCTGCACTTCCTAACCTCCTGCCCAATGTATGACCATATTAGAGAGACATATTTCCCTCAGATTACACAGACCCGCAAAGAATTAGAAAACAAACTCGATTGTGATAAATTCGCTTATATAATGGGTGAAGAACAAACACCATTGTAAATACAACCTATATTTATGTTTATTTACTTTCTCTTTTATGTTTATTTACTTTCTCTAGTAAACTCTCAAAATAATATAAACATATGTTTTGTACCACATGTTATATTTTCTGGACAAGCTGTTGGGAGCCTCAACATTCTGAACGACCAGGTAGTGGATGAGAGCATAACAAATCGGCGATAGAAACCTCAACGTTTAGTTCACAGCCGAGGGACATTTCAAACACGTTCCCTTCTTTAAATAGAACAGCTTCAGTAACAACGGAGATAATAACAGTAACAACAGAGATAATAACAGTAACAACGGAGATAATAACAGTAACAACAGAGATAATAACAGTAACAACAGTAACATAATAACAGTAACAACAGAGATAATAACAGTAACAACGGAGATAATAACAGTAACAACAGAGATAATAACAGTAACAACGGATATAATAACAGTAACAACAGAGATAATAACAGTAACAACAGTAACATAATAACAGTAACAACAGAGATAATAACAGTAACAACAGAGATAATAACAGTAACAACAGAGATAATAACAGTAACAACAGAGATAATAACAGTAACAACAGAGATAATAACAGTAACAACAGAGATAATAACAGTAACAACAGTAACATAATAACAGTAACAACAGAGATAATAACAGTAACAACGGAGAAAATAACAGTAACAACAGAGATAATAACAGTAACAACAGAGATAATAACAGTAAAACAGAGATAATAACAGTAACAACAGTAACATAATAACAGTACCAACAGAGATAATAACAGTAACAACGGAGAAAATAACAGTAACAGAGATAATAACAGTAACAGCAGAGATAATAACAGTAAAACAGAGATAATAACAGTAACAACAGTAACATAATAACAGTAACAACAGAGATAATAACAGTAACAACGGAGAAAATAACAGTAACAACAGAGATAATAACAGTAACAACGGAGAAAATAACAGTAACAGAGATAATAACAGTAACAGCAGAGATAATAACAGTAACAACAGAGATAATAACAGTAACAACGGAGAAAATAACAGTAACAACAGAGATAATAACAGTAACAACGGAGAAAATAACAGTAACAACAGAGATAATAACAGTAACAACGGAGAAAATATCAGTAACAACGGAGAAAATAACAGTAACAACAGAGATAATAACAGTAACAACAGAGATAATAACAGTAACAACAGAGATAATAACAGTAACAACAGAGATAATAACAGTAACAACGGAGAAAATAACAGTAACAACAGAGATAATAACAGTAACAACAGAGATAATAACAGTAACAACAGAGATAATAACAGTAACAACAGAGATAATAACAGTAACAGCAGAGATAATAACAGTAACAACAGAGATAATAACAGTAACAGCAGAGATAATAACAGTAACAACAGAGATAATTAACAGTAACGACAGAGATAATAACAGTAACATAATAACAGTAACAACAGAGATAATAACAGTAACAGCAGAGATAATAAGAGTAACAACAGAGATAATAACAGTAACAACAGTAACATAATAACAGTAACAGCAGAGATAATAACAGTAACAGCAGAGATAATAACAGTAACAACAGAGATAATAACAGTAACAACAGAGATAATAACAGTAACAACAGAGATAATAACAGTAACAACAGAGATAATAACAGTAACAACAGAGAAAATAACAGTAACAACAGAGATAATAACAGTAACAGCAGAGATAATAACAGTAACAGCAGAGATAATAACAGTAACAGAGAAAATAACAGTAACAACAGAGGATAATGGATCAGAACCTGCTGCTCATATCAAAAATGTGTGGAGGGTACAGTAACTTTATACATCTCAAATGGCACACTGTTCCCTATACTGTTCCCTATATCGTGCACTACTCTTGACCAGAACCTATAGGACTCAGTCTACAGTTTATTAATGGCTGGAGTTCTGATCCTGTTGGCATCGAAAAAGGAGAGGTCTTAACTGGACTGAATAGTAAAAGAAGGGAAGGGAGGGGAGATCGTAACTGTATTGACTGTAAAGCGGACTACATCCTAAATGTATACTTCCATCAGCAGTCTACTGAACTAAAGTCCAGGGATACGTCCCACATAGAAACCCTGTTCCCTATATAGTGCACTATAGGCTCTGGTCAAAATGAGTTGACTGCAAAGAGAAAGGGGTTCCATTTGGGCCGCAGGTTTCAGGTGAATTCTCAATAGCTGTGCTTCTCATTAAACAGTGGTGTAATATATTATATATATATATATAAGTACTTTTGCAATATCTAACTTTTTATTCTCCGTTTTATCGCAAATCCTTTTTTTGTGTGGTGGCGTAGTCACTTTTTTAGTTTGACTCACAAATTATTTATCTTTAAGGACATTTTCTAAGTCATGGATCGCTATATCCCACAGGGATGGCTTGACCTCGATCAGCCCAGGGTTAAATAACTTAGCTGTGTCTCAAACGACGTGGTATAGCACCGTATGAGTCCTGGTCAAAAGTAGGGCACTATAAAGGGAATAGGGTGCCAGTCCTGGTCAAGAGTAGTGCACTATAAAGGGAATAGGTTGCCATATGGGCTGAGCCTTCGTCTCATTGCCATGTTAAAGGCTGAGCCTTCGTCTCATTGCCATGTTAAAGGCTGAGCCTTCGTCTCATTGCCATGTTAAAGGCTGAGCCTTCGTCACAATGCCATGTTAAAGGCTGAGCCTTCGTCTCAATGCCATGTTAAAGACTGAGCCTTCGTCTCATTGCCATGTTAAAGGCTGAGCCTTCGTCTCATTGCCATGTTAAAGGCTGAGCCTTCGTCTCATTGCCATGTTAAAGGCTGAGCCTTCGTCTCATTGCCATGTTAAAGGCTGAGCCTTCGTCTCATTGCCATGTTAAAGACTGAGCCTTCGTCTCATTGCCATGTTAAAGGCTGAGCCTTCGTCACAATGCCATGTTAAAGGCTGAGTCTTTGACAGGACCCATCCACTTTCAGTCCTGTGGTTCATTGCCTTTAAGAAAACCTCTGACCCCTTTCACCTTTCAGGAAATGTCTGGATGCAGCCGAAGTTCAGCAACCCTTTATCTTCTTCATTCTCTGTTTTTTCCTTCCTCCTCTTTGGTTCTTCCCCTTTTTGCTGTCTGTTGCTCAGTGCTTCCAGGGTCAGCCAAGTCACACGTGATATAAGTCAGTATTCAACATCCTTCAATGTCAGACGACGTCAGGACGTGGGAACCGGCCACCAGTGTTGAAGTATTGGAGGTCTCTCATCCGGCCTCTAGTTCGGTGAGGTCTCGAGACCCCATGTTGAGTGTCTCGGTCTCTAGTGAGGTCTCGGTCTCTAGTGAGGTCTCCAGACTCCATGTTGAGCGCCTCAGTCTCTATTTTGGCCTCTAGTGTGTTCTCGGGTCTCTAGTGTGGTCTCAAGACCCCATGTTGAGTGTCTCGGTCTCTAGTTCGGTCTCTAGTGTGGTCTCGGTCTCTAGTGTGGTCTCGGTCTCTAGTGTCTAGAGACCACATATTGAGTATCTAGGTCTCTAGTCCAGTCTAGAGACCACATATTGAGTGTCTAGGTCTCTAGTCCAGTCTAGAGACCACATATTGAGTGTCTCGTTCTCTAGTCCAGTCTAGAGACCACATATTGTGTGTCTAGGTCTCGTGTGTTGGATATATTTTAACTCAGTCTCGGACAGTGAGGACTCATGATTTCTTCCTGAGACCGGTCGAGACGTTAGTGAGGACTCATGATTTCTTCCTGAGACCGGTCGAGACGTTAGTGAGGACTCATGATTTCTTCCTGAGACCGGTCGAGACGTTAGTGAGGACTCATGATTTCTTCCTGAGAAGCGGTCGAGACGTTAGTGAGGACTCGTGATTTCTTCCTGAGAAGCGGTCGAGACGTCTTCCCCGAGACCAGCAGAGTAAAAAAAAATCCATGTACACACTTTGTTTTCATGCTTATAATCAGAGGGAGTTGATCCTTCTTCCCTACTGATGCAGATCAAAGTATTGTAGTGGAGGTATACAACTTATCAAGTATGTAGTAAAATAGAGAAATCATGCACCAGGTAGACTACAAAACCGTAAACCACGTGAAATGTATTTCCAAGCGCCGCACACAACTGGTTTTGGCATGGAGCAGCTCATTGGACTTAATGGAGGACAAATAAGGTATATCATAGGTGATGTACTCATAT
>NC_060196.1:64543291-64558291 GCF_021184085.1 Oncorhynchus gorbuscha
TTTTATTAGTGTCTAGCAGAGAGTCAATCAGCTCTTTGAAATACTGTATTGATTTCCATGCCCTGGCCTAGTACACTCGGGAGCAGCTTAGTCATTTACTCAAGATGCGGAATAAGACATTGTTTTTGCACCAGGAACGGTCCCATTTCTTACCATGGAGCTGCCCAAAATCATGGCTGGCGAGAAGGATGAGGAAATCCTCCCACTCCCACGATTCACAGGATTCAGAGAACACTTTCTGGATGGACGTGAGGCAGGACAACTTGAGCCCGTTGGTCCCGACGCCTGGTGCCACCAAACAGATGGAGAAGCTCGATCCAGGAGCAGAGACGGAAGGTTCTCGACGTCGACTTCAAAATCATAGGAGTTGTAGGCACTGCGGCCACAGACCCAGGTACCCCCATAGACGAAAGTGAAGGAAAATCAGGCTCCAGGATGGTGAAACTATTAGCTGTTGGGAATGTAGACTGCTTTATGGGAGGCGCTGTCTCCGGCTTCCACGGCTCATGGCATGCGGCCATCGCTGATTGCCATGCATCTCTTGATGTGCTCCTTCGACTCTGCTCCCAGATTGGGGAGTTCTGGGCAACACCGGCCATTCGAATAATAACAAACCACACGACGGACATGCTCAGACGACGTCCAGGCACCGGCATAGAAAAGGTAAACAATCCACTCTGCCTTGTCCCCAGTTTCTTACATAAGCTGGCGACCTGCCTATATTCCTCGGCAAGAAAACAATTGCTAGATTGTAACTGAGTGATCCGGTTTGTCCAGAAACAAAGCGTAGCAGAAACAGGTCCTACAGCGCTGGAATTGTTCATGTATTTCTCCAGACAAAGAGGGCTCCATTGCAAAACTCATCTGGGAATAACTTTGTTAGCTGGATGGCTAACAGCTTAGCGGCTGTGTTCAGCAGGCTTCAATCAGTGTGTTAAGCGGGATTCCATAATAGGTAACCCCCAGGTGTAATAGATAACCCCCAGGTGTAATAGATAACCCCCAGGTGTAATAGGCAACCCCCAGGTTATAATAGGTAACTCCCAGGTATAATAGGTAACTCCCAGGTATGATAGGTAACTCCCAGGTATAATAGGTTACTCCCGGGTATAATAGATAACCCCCAGGTATTAAAGGCAAGCCCCAGGTATAATAGGTTACTTTCAGGTATAATAGGCATCTCCCAGTTATAATAGGTATCTCCCGGGTATAATAGATAACTCCCAGGTATCAGCTAATTGAAATAAACTCTGTCACCATGCAGAATTAAAGGGCACATTATTTTTAAATCGTTCATCCATAATACAACAAATTTCTAAGGGAAACTATGATGACAGTTTGTTTAATTTAATGACTGGGGCATCCTGACACCTCCATTACTTCAGGTGAACCTGGGGCATCCTGACACCTCCATTACTTCAGGTGAACCTGGGGTATCCTGACACCTCCATTACTTCAGGTGAACCTGGGGCATCCTGACACCTCCATTACTTCAGGTGAACCTGGGGTATCCTGACACTGCCATTACTTCAGGTGAACCTGGGGTATCCTGACACCTCCATTACTTCAGGTGAACCTGGGGCATCCTGACACCACCATTACTTCAGGTGAACCTGGGGTATCCTGACACCACCATTACTTCAGGTGAACCTGGGGTATCCTGACACTGCCATTACTTCAGGTGAACCTGGGGTATCCTGACACCTCCATTACTTCAGGTGAACCTGGGGCATCCTGACACCTCCATTATTTCAGGTGAACCTGGGGCATCCTGACACCTCCATTACTTCAGGTGAACCTGGGGCATCCTGACACCTCCATTACTTCAGGTGAACCTGGGACATCCTGACACCTCCATTACTTCAGGTGAACCTGGGGCATCCTGACACCTCCATTACTTCAGGTGAACCTGGGGCATCCTGACACCTCCATTACTTCAGGTGAACCTGGGGTATCCTGACACCACCATTACTTCAGGTGAACCTGGGGCATCCTGACACCACCATTACTTCAGGTGAACCTGGGGCATCCTGACACCTCCATTACTTCAGGTGAACCTGGGGTATCCTGACACCACCATTACTTCAGGTGAACCTGGGGCATCCTGACACTGCCATTACTTCAGGTGAACCTGGGGCATCCTGACACCTCCATTACTTCAGGTGAACCTGGGCGACCACCACAGAGAGAGAGGCGCAGGCCGGAGGTGCATGGCAGGACGTAAGGCTGATGGACGGCATAATTATAACAGAGGGAGAGGTGAGGGAAAACACATTTTATCTCCTTTTCCCCCTCTTCTCCTCTCTCCCCACTTCTCTCCTTCCTCTCACTATCTCTCTCCCTATCTCTCTCTCCCTATCTATCTCCCCCTCTCCTTATCTGTATCCCCATCTCCCTATCTAATTACCCTTCCCCCTCTCTCTACCCTCTTCTCATCTCATTTTGTCTCTCCCTAGCTCCCTCCTCCTCTCTCTCTCTCTCTCTCTCTCTCTCTCGCTCCCTCTCTCTCTCCCTCCTCTCCCAATCTCTCTGCCCCTCTTCCTCTCTCTCCGTCTCCTTACCTCTATCCCTATCTCGCTCCCCCTTTTCCCTATCTCCCTCTCCCTCTTCTCATCTCCCCCTCACTCACTATCAGTCTCCCCCTTCTCATTTTACAATCCTATTTATCTCCCCCTCTCCCTTGGTTTACGTGGTGTAATGGGGTCTTGTGAAAGAATAGATGAATCACACTATGTATGTTCCACAGAGTCAAAATGAATCACAGTGGCCAAATGTATTTTACCACACACTCACACACACGCATATCTGCACAGTCAGACCCTCCCCCCGCCACACACACACACACACACACACACACACACACACACACACACACACACACACACACACACACACACACACACACACACACACACACACACACACACACACACACACACACACACACACACACACACACACACACACACACTACAGAGGTTCTTTATGAACTGCTTCTCTTGAGAACAAGAGAAGCATGGAAAGGCTATTGGTTCTGAAGGCTAATAAACACCATGTTTCAGGTGCGGAGGGATGGAGAGAGAGAGAGATAACTTTGTCCTTGGCTTGCTCATAACCTCTTCAGAATCACTCAGTGAATCAGCCATTACTCATACTGGGGCAGCCACTATGATACTCTTGTAAAATACCCTTGGAAGCTTCTACGTGAGAGCAGCACTTCAGAGATAATCGAATAAAAAAATGACATTGTCTCGTTTTCTCTTTCTCTTTCTCTCTTTCTCTCTCTCTCTCAATTAAATTAACTTTATTGGCATGGGAAACATACAGTATGTTAAGATATAAGTTCACATGTTCCAGAAGGCATTTCTGCCAAAAAAACATATTTAGATTTGTGTTTTATTTTTTTAAGTTTATGATAAAAATGGTTAGTTTGATGCGTTATGCCTAGGAATCCACCGGAAATAGCGGTCACAACAACAAAAATTCCAAATTATATACATAATATCGACAGAAACATGGCAAACGTTTTTTATAATCAATGTGTTTTTCAAATATCTATTTGATAATATATCAACCGGGACAGTTGGCTTTTCACTAGGACCGGGAGGAAAAATGGCTACCTCTCTGTTTAGCGCAAAAATCACACTGAGAGCCAACAACTGACCACTTACACAATTTGGACGTTTACGCTCATTCTTCAAAATAAAGGCCTGAAACTACGTCTAAAGGCTGTAGACACCTTAGGGAAGCCACAGAAAAAGGAATCTGATTGATATCCCTTTCAATGGTCAATAGGGATGCATAAAAGACAGTGTTGAAGTTGGCACTAGAAGAGTGGAGACACTGGCTGGAGGGCACCAAGGACCCATTTCTTATCCTCACCAACCATCAGAACCTGGATTACAAACAAACTGCAAGGCGGCTGAACCCGCGCCAAGCAAGGGGGGGCTTTTCTTCACTAGATTCAAATTCATTCTATCATACTGCCCAGGTTCAAAGAACATCAAGGCCGATGCCCTGGTTCATCTACACGATTCGGGAGCTATTCCTGCCCTCCCGACACTTTGAAACGTAGAGGTGGACATCCACCAGGCTATGGAAACTGTGCCCGTTTCCTGCCCTATGGAGTGCACCTACGTTCCCACAGATGTAAGTCATCGGCTGTTGACCTGGGCGCATACATCCCTTGTCACTGGACACCCAGTTATCACCCACCATTTAATCCGTCTCTGCTAATCTGTGTCCACCTTGGCGCAGGACATCGCTCGCTACGTCAACTCTCTCTCTGTTGGTGCACAAACCAAATCTACCCGGCACACCTCAGGTCTCCCGGATGTCCACCTCTACGTTTCAAAGTGTCGGGAGGGCAGGAATAGCTCCCGAATCATGGAGATGAACCATGGGAACGTAGGTGCACTCCAGAAAGCAGGATCTACCCGACACTCTCCAGGTTACCGAGGCTGTTCCAGCAGGTCTTCCGGCACTATGTCCTTCCGGAAGAGATGGTCTCTGACCATGGCTCTCAATTCAAGTCACTGGTATAGAGAGCCTTCATCAAGAAGCTGGGGACATGGTCAGCCTCACTTCTGGGTACCGGCCTCAGTCCAACAGGCAGGTGAGAGGATGAACTAGGAGCTGGACCTCTCATTATGAGTCAGGGTAATGGGCACAGTTCCTTCCCTGGGTGGAATACGCCCAGAATTTACTTCGTCACTCCTCCAGCTGGCTGTCTACCTTCTAGTGCGTCCTGGGATACCAACATGCCCAGACTCCATACTGAACAAGACCAAAGTTGCTGCGGTGGACGAGTGGTTCGGCGTGCAGAGGTTTGAAACGCTGGCCACGTGAGTCTCCAATACGCCGTCAGAAGGAGTAGGCGGACCACCATCCCAGAAATGCTCCCGTGTTCCATCCTGGTGATTGTGTCTGATTCTGCCCCTGGAATCTCCCGCACCGCCTGCCCTGCCAGAAGCTGAGCCCCCAGTTTGTGGAGCCGTTTAAAGTCCTCAGGAGGATCACAATGAGGCAACCTACGGTTTACAGCTCCCCACTAAATACCGGATCTCACCCTGTTTTCATGTTTCCCTCCTCAGGCTGGTGGTTCCTGGTCCACTGGCTGATGCCGTCCACCTCAGCTGGACATCTAGGGAAGCTCCTCGAATGCCGTCAGATCCCTCCTGGACTCCAGACGTCGTGGGTTCCGCTCCAGTACCTGGTGGGCTGGGAGGGGTACGGTCCCTCCTGGACTCCAGACGTCGTGGGTTCCGCACCAGTACCTGGTGGGCTCGAAGTCCGGAGGTGTTGGGTTCCGGCTGGGAGGGGTACGGTCCAGAGGTTTTTGGTTCTGCTGGACCACATTTTAGATTCCAACATCATCCGAGATTTCAACCTTTGCCGTCCGGATCGGTCGCTCCTCGTCTTCTGGGACGTCCTCCCGGCCGGCACCGTCCTGCAGCTAAATCCGGGGTGGGGGGGGGAACTGTCACGTCTACTTCCACTCCCCCACTTCTATGTCGCCGGTCTACTAACCACCAGCCCTGGTAATACATCATTACGCCTCATCAGTCACACCTGGACTTCATCGCTTTATCTAACAGTCTGTTGTATCACCCATCAGGTAGTTAATGTGTTCATGTACAGATGTTCGTTCATATTAAACCCACTGACTGAACCTGCTTCCTGATTTCCTGCTTCTCCGTTACAGAACATACACATTGCAATGGGTTAAACATCTCCTCCTCTTCATCTACACTGATTGAAGTGGATTTAACAGGTCACATCACAGTGTTCAACATGCTGACTCTGTCACACAACAGGCTGGTCACACAACAGGCTGGTCACACCACAGTGTTCAACATGCTGACTCTGTTACACAACAGGCAGGTCACACAACAGGCTGGTCACACCACAGTGTTCAACATGCTGACTCTGTTACACAACAGGCAGGTCACACCACAGGCAGGTCACACCACAGGCAGGTCACACCACAGGCAGGTCACACAACAGGCAGGTCACACCACAGGCAGGTCACACCACAGGCAGGTCACACCACAGGCAGGTCACACAACAGGCAGGTCACACCACAGGCAGGTCACACCACAGGCAGGTCACACCACAGGCAGGTCACACAACAGGCAGGTCACACCACAGGCAGGTCACACAACAGGCAGGTCACACCACAGGCAGGTCACACAACAGGCAGGTTACACAACTGGCAGGTCACACCACAGGCAGGTCACACCACAGGCAGGTCACACCACAGGCAGGTCACACCACAGGCAGGTCACACAACAGGCAGGTCACACCACAGGCAGGTCACACCACAGGCAGGTCACACCACAGGCAGGTCACACAACAGGCAGGTCACACCACAGGCAGGTCACACCACAGGCAGGTCACACCACAGGCAGGTCACACCACAGGCAGGTCACTCAACAGGCAGGTCACACAACAGGCAGGTCACACCACAGGCAGGTCACACAACAGGCAGGTCACACCACAGGCAGGTCACACCACAGGCAGGTCACACCACAGGCAGGTCACACCACAGGCAGGTCACACAACAGGCAGGTCACACCACAGGCAGGTCACACCACAGGCAGGTCACACAACAGGCAGGTCACACCACAGGCAGGTCACACCACAGGCAGGTCACACCACAGGCAGGTCACACAACAGGCAGGTCACACCACAGGCAGGTCACACCACAGGCAGGTCACACAACAGGCAGGTTACACAACTGGCAGGTCACACCACAGGCAGGTCACACCACAGGCAGGTCACACCACAGGCAGGTCACACAACAGGCAGGTCACACCACAGGCAGGTCACACCACAGGCAGGTCACACCACAGGCAGGTCACACCACAGGCAGGTCACACAACAGGCAGGTTACACAACAGGCAGGTCACACAACAGGCAGGTCACACCACAGGCAGGTCACTCAACAGGCAGGTCACACACCAGGCAGGTCACACCACAGGCAGGTCACACCACAGTGTTCAACATGCTGACTCTGTTACCATTTCATCAGACAAATGCTTTTGTTTCTGAACCCAGCCTCAAGTCACCAACACACACACACACACACACACACACACACACGCACACGCACACGCACACGCACACGCACAAGCACACACAGTGTCATATTAACTCGTGGAGCTGTCCTCTGTCCTCTGTCCTCTGTCCTCTGTCTTTATTACAGCCCCCTAATCCCTACATAGTGCACTACTTTTGACCAGGGCCCATAGGTAGTGCACTATGTAGGGAATAGTGTTCCATGTGTTTAGCTATCCAATTGGCCCAGAACAACTCTCCACAAACGCACTCTGGGCGTCGGCCATCTTGTTAGGCCATGAGGAGAGATGTTTGGTGTTGAACTCTCCTCATGTAGTTGATGTTTGGTGTTGAAATCTCCTCGTGTAGTTGATGTTTGGTGTTGAAATCTCCTCGTGTAGTTGATGTTTGGTGTTGAAATCTCCTCGTGTAGTTGATGTTTGGTGTTGAAATCTCCTCGTGTAGTTGATGTTTGGTGTTGAACTCTCCTCGTGTAGTTGATGTTTGGTGTTGAAATCTCCCCGTGTAGTTGATGTTTGGTGTTGAAATCTCCCCGTGTAGTTGATGTTTGGTGTTGAAATCTCCTCGTGTAGTTGATGTTTGGTGTTGAAATCTCCTCGTGTAGTTGATGTTTGGTGTTGAAATCTCCTCGTGTAGTTGATGTTTGGTGTTGAAATCTCCTCGTGTAGTTGATGTTTGGTGTTGAAATCTCCTCGTGTAGTTGATGTTTGGTGTTGAAATCTCATCGTGTAGTTGATGTTTGGTGTTGAAATCTCCTCGTGTAGTTGATGTTTGGTGTTGAAATCTCCCCGTGTAGTTGATGTTTGGTGTTGAAATCTCCTCGTGTAGTTGATGTTTGGTGTTGAAATCTCATCGTGTAGTTGATGTTTGGTGTTGAAATCTCCTCGTGTAGTTGATGTTTGGTGTTGAAATCGTTGATCTGTGTTATGATCTGTGTCGTGGTCTACATTTGACATAATGCATCTTTTATAGACTGTCATCAGTTTCCTTGGGAACGATGTTTCCTTGGGAAAATACTCTCGTGAGAAAAGTGAGAAAGAATGTTTTGTCCATTTCTGGACTGATTATAGCTACATTAGAAGATATTGGCTAATATATTATATTATTATTATATATTGGCTAATGTACAGTATGTTCGGGGGAGATAACTAGATCTGTCTCTGTGTGTGTGTGTTTCTGTATGTGTTAATGACTCCAGTATCTTGTATGTATTACCCTGATGAGATCCAGAATCAATTAAATATCAAAGGACAGATGGGGTGATGCTGTCCCCTCTATCATTCGGATGGGGTGATGCTGTCCCCTCTATCATTCAGATGGGGTGATGCTGTCCCCTCTATCAGTCATATGGGGTGATGCTGTCCCCTCTATCATTCAGATGGGGTGATGCTGTCCCCTCTATCATTCGGATGGGGTGATGCTGTCCCCTCTATCATTCGGATGGGGTGATGCTGTCCCCTCTATCATTCAGATGGAGTGATGCTGTCCCCTTTATCATTCAGATGGGGTGATGCTGTCCCCTCTATCATTCAGATGGAGTGATGCTGTCCCCTCTATCATTCAGATGGGGTGATGCTGTCCCCTCTATCATTCAGATGGGGTGATGATGTCCCCTCTATCATTCAGATGGGGTGATGCTGTCCCCGGTTCTGTGTTCCGTTGGGGCACTAGAGGACCGGTTCTGTTCCGTTGGGGCACTAGAGGACCGGTTCTGTTCCGTTGGGGCACTAGAGGACCGGTTCTGTTCCGTTGGGGCACTAGAGGACCGGTTCTGTGTTCCGTTGGGGCACTAGAGGACCGGTTCTGTTCCGTTGGGGCACTAGAGGACCAGTTCTGTTCCGTTGGGGCACTAGAGGACCGGTTCTGTTCCGTTGGGGTACTAGAGGACCGGTTCTGTTCCGTTGGGGCACTAGAGGACCGGTTCTGTGTTCCGTTGGGGCACTAGAGGACCGGTGTTAGGAAATACTGCTCTAAAATTTAGACCAAGAAACTGCCTTCATACATAACAATCTCTTCACCCACGAGGAATCACAATCGTGACGAGTTCAGGTCAGGTTAAGGCCTTGTGCACATTGTGAATATCACCCTTACCTTCCATTTTAGTGACCCCACACACTGCTCTCTCTACATTATGTGACAAAACTCTAGAGAGTCTTTATCTGAGTCAGGCAGAACTGCTGTCACCAACTTAATCTGTTTTACCTTCCATATGCCATATTGCCCTGGAGGTGATTGGCTAACACTGGTGATCTCAGATGCAGGATAGACAGGGATTGGCCAGTGGCAGTGTCAATCAACCATAAGGAGCGTGTGCTCTGGGGTGAGATCAGGGAGGCCAATGTTTCCTGTCATGCTGAGAAAACACTGCTCTCGTCCAAGGCCTCCTTTCCTCTCTTCTCCTCTCTCCAGGGGACTGCTGTCTCTGTCTAGATTTCTATCCTCCCTTCTCCTCTCTTTAGGGGACTTCTGTGTCTGTCTAGCTATCGTTCCACCCTTCTCGTCTCTCCAGGGGACTTCTGTGTCTGTCTAGCTATCGTTCCACCCTTCTCGTCTCTCCAGGGGACTTCTGTGTCTGTCTAAATCAAATCAAATTTTATTTGTCACATACACATGGTTAGCAGATGTTAATGCGAGTGTAGCGAAATGCTTGTGCTTCTAGTTCCGACAATGCAGTGATAACCAACAAGTAATCTAACTAACAATTCCAAAACTACTGTCTTATACACAGTGTAAGGGGATAAGGAACATGTACATAAGGATATATGAATGAGTGATGGTACAGAGCAGCATACAGTAGATGGTATCAAGTACAGTATATACATATGAGATGAGTGTGTAGACAAAGTAAACAAAGTGGCATAGTTAAAGTGGCTAGTGATACATGTGTTACATAAGGATGCAGTCGATGATGTAGAGTACAGTATATACATATGCATATGAGATGAATAATGTAGGGTAAGTAACATTATATAAGGTAGCATTGTTTAAAGTGGCTAGTGATATATTTACATCATTTCCCATCAATTCCCATTATTAAAATGGCTGGAGATGGGTCAGTGTCAATGACAGTGTGTTGGCAGCAGCCACTCAGTGTTAGTGGTGGCTGTTTAACAGTCTGATGGCCTTGAGATAGAAGCTGTTTTTCAGTCTCTCGGTCCCAGCTTTGATGCACCTGTACTGACCTCGCCTTCTGGATGATAGCGGGGTGAACAGGCAGTGGTTCGGGTGGTTGATGTCCTTGATGATCTTTATGGCCTTCCTGTAACAACGGGTGGTGTAGGTGTCCTGGAGGGCAGGTAGTTTGCCCCGGTGATGCGTTGTGCAGTCCTCACTACCCTCTGGAGAGCCTTACGGTTGAGGGCGGAGCAGTTGCCGTACCAGGCGGTGATACAGCCCGCCAGGATGCTCTCGATTGTGCATCTGTAGAAGTTTGTGAGTGCTTTTGGTGACAAGCCGAATTTCTTCAGCCTCCTGAGGTTGAATAGGCGCTGCTGCGCCTTCTTCACGACGCTGTCAGTGTGAGTGGACCAATTCAGTTTGTCTGTGATGTGTATACCGAGGAACTTAAAACTAGCTACCCTCTCCACTACTGTTCCATCGATGTGGATAGGGGGTGTTCCCTCTGCTGTTTCCTGAAGTCCACAATCATCTCCTTAGTTTTGTTGACGTTGAGTGTGAGGTTATTTTCCTGACACCACACTCCGAGGGCCCTCACCTCCTCCCTGTAGGCCGTCTCGTCGTTGTTGGTAATCAAGCCTACCACTGTTGTGTCGTCCGCAAACTTGATGATTGAGTTGGAGGCGTGCGTGGCCACGCAGTCGTGGGTGAACAGGGAGTACAGGAGAGGGCTCAGAACGCACCCTTGTGGGGCCCCGTGTTGAGGATCAGCGGGGAGGAGATGTTGTTGCCTACCCTCACCACCTGGGGGCGGCCCGACAGGAAGTCCAGTACCCAGTTGCACAGGGCGGGGTCGAGACCCAGGGTCTCGAGCTTGATGACGAGCTTGGAGGGTACTATGGTGTTGAATGCCGAGCTGTAGTCGATGAACAGCATTCTCACATAGGTATTCCTCTTGTCCAGGTGGGTTAGGGCAGTGTGCAGTGTGGTTGAGATTGCATCGTCTGTGGACCTATTTGGGCGGTAAGCAAATTGGAGTGGGGCTAGGGTGTCAGGTAGGGTGGAGGTGATATGGTCCTTGACTAGTCTCTCAAAGCACTTCATGATGACGGAAGTGAGTGCTACGGGGCGGTAGTCGTTTAGCTCAGTTACCTTAGCTTTCTTGGGAACAGGAACAATGGTGGCCCTCTTGAAGCATGTGGGAACAGCAGACTGGTATAGGGATTGATTGAATATGTCCGTAGCTATCGTTCCACCCTTCTCGTCTCTCCAGGGGACTTCTGTGTCTGTCTAGCTATCGTTCCACCCTTCTCGTCTCTCCAGGGGACTTCTGTGTCTGTCTAGCTATCGTTCCACCCTTCTCGTTTCTCCAGGGGACTTCTGTGTCTGTCTAGCTATCGTTCCACCCTTCTCGTCTCTCCAGGGGACTTCTGTGTCTGTCTAGCTATCTTTCCTCTCCGCTTTCCCTCTCTCCCTCCATCTTTCATTCCACTTCTCACATACCCTTTCACCCCTTTACAAATTCTATGTCTTCTGTGTCTTGTCTTTCAGAGTCCACCATCTTCTATTTCATCCTTCTTTCTATATCTCTAATATCTCCTCTTTTGGCTCCTTGTGGCTGTATCTCATCTAGGGACACCGGATTGTTCCTCTTCTCCCTAAATTGGAAAACAGAAGGTTCCTCTCTTCCCTAGATTGTGCTCCGGGTAGTTACTCTTCTCCCTAGATTGTACTCCGGGTAGTTGCTCTTCTCCCTAGATTGTGCTCCGGGTAGTTACTCTTCTCCCTAGATTGTGCTCTGGGTAGTTGCTAGATTGTGCTCCGGGTAGTTGCTAGATTGTGCTCCGGGTAGTTACTCTTCTCCCTAGATTGTGCTCCGGGTAGTTACTCCTCTCCCTAGATTGTGCTCCGGGTAGTTGCTAGATTGTGCTCCGGGTAGTTACTCTTCTCCCTAGATTGTGCTCCGGGTAGTTACTCTTCTCCCTAGATTGTGCTCTGGGTAGTTGCTAGATTGTGCTCCGGGTAGTTGCTAGATTGTGCTCCGGGTAGTTACTCTTCTCCCTAGATTGTGCTCCGGGTAGTTACTCCTCTCCCTAGATTGTGCTCCGGGTAGTTGCTAGATTGTGCTCCGGGTAGTTACTCTTCTCCCTAGATTGTGCTCCGGGTAGTTACTCTTCTCCCTAGATTGTGCTCCGGGTAGTTGCTAGATTGTACTCCGGGTAGTTACTCTTCTCCCTAGATTGTGCTCCAGGTAGTTGCTCTTCTCCCTAGATTGTGCTCCGGGTAGTTGCTAGATTGTACTCCGGATAGTTACTCTTCTCCCTAGATTGTGCTCCAGGTAGTTACTCTTCTCCCTAGATTGTGCTCCGGGTAGTTGCTAGATTGTACTCCGGGTAGTTACTCTTCTCCCTAGATTGTGCTCCGGGTAGTTGCTAGATTGTACTCTGGGTAGTTACTCTTCTCACTAGATTGTTCTCCGGGTAGTTACTCTTCTCCCTAGATTGTGCTCCGGGTAGTTGCTAGATTGTACTCCGGGTAGTTACTCTTCTCCCTAGATTGTGCTCCAGGTAGTTACTCTTCTCCCTAGATTGTGCTCCGGGTAGTTGCTAGATTGTACTCCGGGTAGTTACTCTTCTCCCTAGATTTTGCTCCGGGTAGTTGCTAGATTGTACTCCGGGTAGTTACTCTTCTCACTAGATTGTTCTCCGGGTAGTTACTCTTCTCCCTAGATTGTGCTCCGGGTAGTTGCTAGATTGTACTCCGGGTAGTTACTCTTCTCCCTAAATTGTGCTCCGGGTAGTTGCTAGATTGTGCTCCGGGTAGTTACTCTTCTCCCTAGATTGTGATCCGGGTAGTTACTCTTCTCCCTAGATTGTGCTCCGGGTAGTTGCTAGATTGTGCTCCGGGTAGTTTCTCTTCTCCCTAGATTGTGCTCCGGGTAGTTGCTAGATTGTACTCCGCGTAGTTACTCTTCTCCCTAGATTGTGCTCCGGGTAGTTGCTAGATTGTATTCCGGGTAGTTACTCTTCTCCCTAAATTGTGCTCCAGGTAGTTACTCTTCTCCCTAGATTGTGCTCCAGGTAGTTACTCTTCTCCCTAGATTGTGCTCCGGGTAGTTGCTAGATTGTACTCCGGGTAGTTACTCTTCTCCCTAGATTGTGCTCCGGGTAGTTGCTAGATTGTACTCCGGGTAGTTACTCTTCTCACTAGATTGTTCTCCGGGTAGTTACTCTTCTCCCTAGATTGTGCTCCGGGTAGTTGCTAGATTGTACTCCGGGTAGTTACTCTTCTCCCTAGATTGTGCTCCAGGTAGTTACTCTTCTCCCTAGATTGTGCTCCGGGTAGTTGCTAGATTGTACTCCGGGTAGTTACTCTTCTCCCTAGATTGTGCTCCGGGTAGTTGCTAGATTGTGCTCCGGGTAGTTACTCTTCTCCCTAGATTGTGATCCGGGTAGTTACTCTTCTCCCTAGATTGTGCTCCGGGTAGTTGCTAGATTGTGCTCCGGGTAGTTTCTCTTCTCCCTAGATTGTGCTCCGGGTAGTTGCTAGATTGTACTCCGGGTAGTTACTCTTCTCCCTAGATTGTGCTCCGGGTAGTTGCTAGATTGTATTCCGGGTAGTTACTCTTCTCCCTAAATTGTGCTCCGGGTAGTTACTCTTCTCCCTAGATTGTGCTCCAGGTAGTTACTCTTCTCCCTAGATTGTGCTCCGGGTAGTTGCTAGATTGTACTCCGGGTAGTTACTCTTCTCCCTAGATTGTGCTCCAGGTAGTTGCTCTTCTCCCTAGATTGTGTTCCGGGTAGTTGCTAGATTGTACTCCGGGTAGTTACTCTTCTCCCTAGATTGTGCTCCGGGTAGTTACTCTTCTCCCTAGATTGTGCTCCGGGTAGTTGCTAGATTGTATTCCGGATAGTTACTCTTCTCCCTAGATTGTGCTCCGGGTAGTTGCTAGATTGTACTCCGGGTAGTTACTCTTCTCCCTAGATTGTACTCCGGGTGGTTGCTCTCTCTCTCTCTCTCTCCCTCTCTCCCTCTCTCCCTCCCTCTCTCCCTCTCTCTCCCTCTGCCTCCCTCTGCCTCTCCCTCCCTCTCTCTCCCTCTGCCTCTCCCTCCCTCTCCCTCTCCCTCCCCCCCCCTCCCTCTCTCTCTTTCACTCCTCCTCAGTCTCTCTCTACCTTTCTTTCTTTCTCCCTCCCTCTCCCCCTCACTCCCTCTCGCTCCTCCTCAGTCTCTCTCTACCTTTCTTTCTTTCTCCCTCCATCCCTCTCTCCCTCCATCTCTTCCTCTCCCAGGGGGAATAACCTCTTCTTTCCGGGAGGTAAATCTTCTGCAGCTCCCTGCTGCCAGCAGTAGAAGTCGTTTTAACATATCAAAGGAGCTGCCTTGAGAATAAAACTCTCTCATTACCCCAATAACCTTGCGTGGTCTCAACACAGAGCAGGGGAGGAGATAGGGGCCAGTCAGTAAGGCTGAGACCTCCCCGGTAACTAAGGTAGAACCCTGGTTAGTGTTCCGGAATCTTTCTTTACTGATCATCCCTGCAACGTGTCCCTAATCATCCATCGTACACATCTCCTGTTAGTCTGTGACACGCGGAGTGAAGATTCCTGAGCGTGTTCTTCGACTCAGTGAAGCCCGAGATGTCGATTTGTGTTTTGATTTGAGGGCACATCTAATTTTCAACTCATGCAAATGGTAAGTTAGCAGCAGGAACCGTTTGCTTCAGATTCTAACCATCCTCATTCCCTCTCTTCATTCTCTCATCACTGCCTTAGCCCTCTGCTTGAACCCACACATCCAGAC